>NW_028319918.1:262500-291017 GCF_062004578.1 Staurois parvus
CCCTTCAGTCTTGCACAGGTGTACCAACTCCTCCCCTTCAGTCTTGTACAGGTGTACCGGCTTCTTCCCTTCAGTCTTGCACATGTGTACCGGCTCCTCCCCTCCAGTCTTGCACAGGTGTACCGGCTCCTCCCCTCCAGTTTTGCATAGGTGTACTGGCTCCTCCCCTTCAGTCTTGCACAGGTTTACCGGCTCCTCCCCTTCAGTCTTGCACAGGTGTACCAACTCCTCCCCTTCAGTCTTGCACAGGTGTATCGGCTCCTCCCCTTCACTCTTCCACAGGTGTACCAGCTCCTCCCCTTCAGTCTTGCACAGGTGTCCCGGCTCCTCCCCTTCAGTCTTGCCCAGGTGTACCGGCTCCTCCCCTCCAGTCTTGCCCAGGTGTATCGGCTGCTCCCCTTCAGTCTTGCATAGGTGTACCGTTTCCTCCCTTCCAGTCTTGCATAGGTGTACCGGCTCCTCCCCTTCAGTCTTGCAAAGGTGTACTGGCTCCTCCCCTTCAGTCTTGCACAGGTGTACCGGCTCCACCCTTTCAGTCTTTCACAGGTGTACCGGCTCCTCCCCTTTAGTCTTGCATAGGTGTACCTGCTCCTCCCCTTCAGTGTTGCACAGGTGTACCAGCTCCTCCCCTTCAGTCTTGCCCAGGTGTACTGGCTCCTCCCCTTTAGTCTTGCACAGGTGTACTGGCTCCTCCCCTCCGGTTTTGCATAGGTGTACAAACCCCTCCCCTTCAGTCTTGCACAGGTGTACCGGCTCCTCCCCTTCAGTCTTGAACATGTGTACCGGCTCCTCCCCTCCAGTCTTGCACAGGTGTACCGGCTCCTCCCCTCCAGTTTTGCATAGGTGTACTGGCTCCTCCCCTTCAGTCTTGCACAGGTTTACCGGCTCCTCCCCTTCAGTCTTGCACAGGTGTACCTGCTCCTCCCCTTTAATCTTTCACAGGTGTACCGGCTCCTCCCCTTCAGTCTTGCAAAGGTGTACTGGCTCCTCCCCTTCAGTCTTGCACAGGTGTACCGGCTCCACCCTTTCAGTCTTTCACAGGTGTACCGGCTCCTCCCCTTTAGTCTTGCATAGGTGTACCTGCTCCTCCCCTTCAGTGTTGCACAGGTGTACCAGCTCCTCCCCTTCAGTCTTGCCCAGGTGTACTGGCTCCTCCCCTTTAGTCTTGCACAGGTGTACTGGCTCCTCCCCTCCGGTTTTGCATAGGTGTACAAACCCCTCCCCTTCAGTCTTGCACAGGTGTACCGGCTCCTCCCCTTCAGTCTTGAACATGTGTACCGGCTCCTCCCCTCCAGTCTTGCACAGGTGTACCGGCTCCTCCCCTCCAGTTTTGCATAGGTGTACTGGCTCCTCCCCTTCAGTCTTGCACAGGTTTACCGGCTCCTCCCCTTCAGTCTTGCACAGGTGTACCTGCTCATCCACTTTAATCTTTCACAGGTGTACCGGCTCCTCCCCTTCAGTCTTGCACAGGTGTATCGGCTCCTCCCCTTCAGTCTTGCACAGGTGTACCGGCTCCTCCCCTTCAGTCTTGCCCAGGTGTACCGGCTCCTCCCCTTCAGTCTTGCCCAGGTGTACCGGTTGCTCCCCTTCAGTCTTGCATAGGTGTACCGGCTCCTCCCTTCCAGTCTTGCATAGGTGTACTGGCTCCTCCCCTTAAGTCTTGCACAGGTGTACTGGCTCCTCCCCTTCAGTCTTGCACAGGTGTACCGGCTCCACCCTTTCAGTCTTTCACAGGTGTACCGGCTCCTCCCATTTAGTCTTGCACAGGTGTACCTGCTCCTCCCCTTCAGTTTTGCACAGGTGTACCAGCTCCTCCCCTTCAGTCTTGCCCAGGTGTACTGGCTCCTCCCCTTCAGTCCTGCACAGGTGTACCGGCTCCTCCCCTTCAGTTTTGCATAGGTGTACCAACCCCTCCCCTTCAGTCTTGCACAGGTGTACCGGCTCCTCCCCTCCAGTCTTGCATAGGTGTACTGGCTCCTCCCCTTCAGTCTTGCACAGGTGTACTGGCTCCTCCCCTTCAGTTTTGCACAGGTGTACCGGATCCTCCCTTTCAGTCTTTCACAGGTGTATCGGCTCCTCCCCTTTAGTCTTGCACAGGTGTACCGGCTCCTCCCCTTTAGTCTTGCATAGGTGTACTGGCTCCTCCCCTTCAGTCTTGCACAGGTGTACCGGCTCCTCCCCTTCAGTCTTGCACAGGTGTACCAGCTTCTCCCCTTCAGTTTTGCACAGGTGTACCGGCTCCTCCCCTTCAGTCTTGCACAGGTGTACCGGCTCCTCCCCTTCAGTCTTGCACAGGTGTACCGGCTCCTCCCCTCCAGTCTTGCATAGGTGTACTGGCTCCTCCCCTTCAGTCTTGCACAGGTGTACTGGCTCCTCCCCTTCAGTTTTGCACAGGTGTACCGGATCCTCCCTTTCAGTCTTTCACAGGTGTATCGGCTCCTCCCCTTTAGTCTTGCACAGGTGTACCGGCTCCTCCCCTTTAGTCTTGCATAGGTGTACTGGCTCCTCCCCTTCAGTCTTGCACAGGTGTACCAGCTTCTCCCCTTCAGTTTTGCACAGGTGTACCGGCTCCTCCCCTTCAGTCTTGCACAGGTGTACCAGCTTCTCCCCTTCAGTTTTGCACAGGTGTACCGGCTCCTCCCCTTCAGTCTTGCACAGGTGTACCGGCTACTCCCCTTCAGTCTTGCACAGGTGTACCGGCTCCTCCCCTTCAGTCTTGCACAGGTGTATTGGCTCCTCCCCTTTAGTCTTGTGCAGGTGTACCAGCTCCTCCTCTTCAGTCTTGCACAGGTGTACCGGCTCCTCCCCTTCAGTCTTGCACAGGTGTATTGGCTCCTCCCCTTCAGTCTTGCACAGGTGTACCGGCTCTCTGATCTGATGTCATTGCATAGCATAGAGCAGAGAGCTGAGTGTAATCTGAGACCTGAGTGGAGGGAATGAACACCCCCCCGTAGACATTCCCATAGTGAAACATGCACATCTGAGGCTGTCAATCACCCGCTGTGTGCTGGAGGGGGGGGCAGGGCCATCTCCCGGGATTGCTGGTGTTGGCACAACCTGTTGGAAGTGAACGGCATAGCAGAGAGAGGAGGGAGCAGACAGAAATCACACTTGGCTCTAGACACGTGCAGTTCTTTTCCTTCCAAATTGAATTTCTGACGGATTTTCTGTTATTCGGAGATTTGGATGTATCCAAATTACAATAGTAATGAAGTTGAACAAATCTGAAATAGCGAAATGAAATTCGACCGAAGTCCGCATTCGAAAACAAATTCAAAATAACAATTTGAATTTGAAAACAAGAATAAAATGAGATAGAACAAAAAATAAAGCAATAGAAAATGAAAGAAAATAATAGAGGGGGGGGTTCTGAATAATACATAAAAGAATAGAACAGAACAAAACTGAATAGAAAATAAGATGAATAGAAAAGAATAGAATGGAAAATAATAAAGTAAAACAGAGCAAAATAGAACAGAAAATAAAAGAATAGAATAGAATCAATTAGAATAGAATAGAAAATAAAAGATTAGAATAGAAAAGATTGGGGGGGGGATGAATAGAAAAAAGATTAGAACAGAACAAAATAGAATAGAATATAAAGAATATAATAGAATCAATTAGAATAGAATAGAAAAGATTAGAATAAAATAGAAAATAAAAGAATAGAAAAGGTTAGAATAGAGAGTCAAAGAATAAATAGAATGGAAAAACAATAGAATAGAATAGAAATAGAAAGAATATAACTGCTTCTGACATTTGAATTTTGAATAGAATGAACTGGAAATTCGAACAGAATACATTAGAATAGAATAGATTAGAAAAGCCTAAAATACGTTACAAAAAATTGTGACGGGAGTAGCGATCAACAAAGGCAGCGCGAAAATGTTGCTGAAATTTCTGATGTGATCGTCCATCTCTTCACATCGGCCGCAGACCATCGGAAACACACATGGATTGTGGATTAGGGATTGGAACGTTGGAATTATTTTCGAATCTGTTTGAAATTTCAAATTCGCACAAATGAAACCAATTCTGAAAAACGAACTTTACTGATCGAACGAAAGAAAATTAGTCAAATAGCAAAATTAAACAAAAGGATTTTTTTCATTTTGCGCATGTCTACTCAGTGCTTCGGATTGCGGCAGTTGCACGCTACAGAAAGATGGGCTTTGTTAATTTTTTATGTTTTTTTCCATCCACTTTAATTTCACTTTCCTCCCCCTGCCCCCGACGCACGTCCCCAAAACGGCAGAATTTCTCTGCACTCTTCAAGTATTCCCAGAAATGTGTGGGAAATGTGCGGGAAATGTGTGGTAAATGTGTGGGAAATGTGTGGTAAATGTGCTGGAAATGTGTGGGAAATGTGCTGGAAATGTGCGGGAAATGTGTGGGAAATGTGCGGGAAATGAAGGCTCCAAAGGCCGGGTTTTATAACTCTGTATCCGGAATTTCCGGGAGGAATATCTGTCTTTAGTGAATAATCGCAGCCACCTGACCCGGTAATCGCCGGCCCCCTTGTCCGTGTCCATCGTGTATCGGCACGGGTTATTAATTCCCCCGCGAGCGCAAATATTTATGGACAACGCCGCTCCGCGCAGCCTCCTCCCCCGCCTTTGTGCGCGCCATCCGAGCTGACAGCTCCAATAACCTCCTTTTAATTAACGTAATTGTCGGCCCGGGTTCTCCGCCTCTTTCGCGTGTAATTACACGCGGCGGGGAATCTTCCAGCACTGTAAAACATCGTTCATTTATTCCATTTAAAAAAAAGAAAAAATCAAAAACAACTTTCTTGAAAAAAAAAACTGATGCGTGTTGAACATCCGAGTGGCGGGGCTCAACGTTCCGCCGGCGTCTCCGGGACTCTGTCATTGGACGCCCTCCATGGAGAAGACATTTCAAATATTTAATTGTTCCTCTCTCTTCCGCAGGTAATTAATTCCGTTTGGGGAGCGTTTCCTCCGCAGAGCCCTCGGCACAACCCGGCGAGGAGACGAGGATAATGGAGAGTTCATTACCACATTGGAGCCGAATCTCCTCTTCATTTACACTCCCAGAATAGATGAGTTCTCTGCTAATGGAGAGGAGATTACTTCCATTATAACACCGCAACGCCTGGGGGGACACGAGCAACTGTGCGCTGCTTGGAGGAAGTCGTCCCACCAGGTCTGCTCTGGGTACTTCTTAGTACTAGTATAGTGGGGGTAGGTTATTATTAATAATATATTCTTTATTATTATTACCAGCAGTCGTATATTATTATTATTTATTATTATTTATTATATGTATGTTATTTTATTATTATTATTTTATTAGAATATTATCATTATGTTATATTATTATTACCAGCAGTAGTAAATTCTTGTCATTAATATATTAGTAGTAGTAGTATAGTGGAAGTAGGTTATTATTAATGTATTATTATTAGTTATTATATGTATGTTATTTTAATATTATTATTTTGTAGCAGTAGTAGTATATTATTATAATATTAGATTATTATTATTGTTATTATTATTATGGTATTTTATTAGTAGTAGTATAGTGGTAGTTGATAATAGTACATAATTCATATTAATATATTTAGTAGTAGTAGTATATTATTATCATTAATATAATTATTATTATTATATTATTATTATTATTATTTTGTAGAAGTAGTAGTATATTATTATTTTACTAGATTATAATTGTTATTTTATTTTTTTTATTATTATTATTATTAGTATTATTATTTTGTAGCAAAAGTAGTATATTATTATTTTATTAGATTATTATTATTATTAGTATATGTATGTTATTTTTTATAATATGTTATTATTATTATAATTTTGTAGCAGTAGTAGTAGTATCAGTAGTAGTAGTATATTATTATTTTATTAGATTATTATTATTATTATTATTATTTTATTTTTTTATTATTATTATTATTATTATTAGTATAATTATTTTGTAGCAAAAGTAGTATATTATTATTTTATTAGATTATTATTATTATTATTATTATTATTATTATTATTATTATTATGTTATATTATTATTACCAGTAGTAGTATATTATTATTATTTTATTAGATTATTATCATTCTGTTCTATTATTATTAGCAGTAGTATTGGTAGTAGGTTATTATTAATAATATATTATTATTATTATTATTATTATTATATGTATGTTATTTTATTATTATTATAATTTTGTATCAGTAGTAGTAGTATATTAATATTTTATTAGATTATTATTATTATTGTATTTTATTATTAGTAGTATAGTGGTAGTTGATAATTAATATTAATATATTTAGTAGTAGTATATTATTATCATTAATATAATTTTTATTATTATTATTATTTTGTAGCAGTAGTAGTATATTATTATTTTATTAGATTATTATTATTATTATTATTATTATTATTGTATTTTATTAGTAGTAGTATAGTGGTAGTTGATAATTAATAATAATATATTTAGTAGTAGTATATTATTATCATTAATATAATTTTTATTATTATTATAATTTTGTAGCAGTAGTAGTAGTATATTATTATTTTATTAGATTATTATTGTTATTATTATTATTTTTATTATTATTATTGTATTTTATTAGTAGTAGTATAGTGGTAGTTGATAATTAATAATAATATATTTAGTAGTAGTATATTATTATCATTAATATAATTTTTATTATTATTATTATTTTGTAGAAGTAGTAGTATCTTATTATTTTACTAGATTATTATTATTATTATGTTCTGTTTTGCAGGGAAACAAGAACCGGCACATCCCCACAGAGACCAGAGTTGTTACCAGATCCACCGCCCCTATATGGGAGTTCCTCCTCCCTAGGCTGTATTCAGCTCCTTTGGTAGGCACTGATCAGAAGGGAAAGTCCCGGCTGCCCCTAACAGGGACTCTCACAATGGGGGCCCATTCTACGCAGACTACACTGCTTCTACACATTATACCTTCTACTCCCACTTGCTCCTCTCCAACACCACCACCCCCGCTCCACCTATCTACCTGCCCCTTTAAATCTGGCTAACCCTCCTCCTATCAGGCTTTGCAGGAGTAATAAGGACTGGACAGGAGGGTGGTGGGAATACGGGGTGCTGGGGAGGGATTAGACCGGGTTCACACCCAGAGAAGCTGTTTGTATAACTTTGGGAAGGAATATTCATTTCAGGAAAAGCAGATGTGTCTAGATTTGGAATTTGAACCCTTGAGAGAACTGGTTAAGTCTTTGACGTCTTCAAGTCGATGGAGCAAGTGCTGTATAGATGGGGGGAGAGGACTTCCATAAAGATAGGTGGGGGGAGAGGACTTCCATAAATATAGGTTGGGGAGAGGACTTCCATAAGGATGGATGGGGAAGAGGACTTCCATAAAGATGGGTGGGGGGAGAGGACTTCCATAAGGATGGACGGGGGAGAGGACTTCCATAAAGATGGATGGGGGGAGAGGACTTCCATAAAGATAGGTGGGGGGAAAGGACTTCCATAAATATAGGTTGGGGAGAGGACTTCCATAAGGATGGACGGGGGAGAGGACTTCCATAAAGATGGATGGGGGGAGAGGACTTCCATAAAGATAGGTGGGGGGAAAGGACTTCCATAAATATAGGTGGGGGAGAGGACTTCCATAAGGATGGATGGGGGAGAGGACTTCCATAAAGATGGGTGGGGGGAGAGGACTTCCATAAAGATGGGTGGGGGGAGAGGACTTCCATAAAGATGGGTGGGGGGAGAGGACTTCCATAAAGATAGGTGGGGGAGAGGACTTCCATAAATATAGGTGGGGGAGAGGACTTCCATAAGGATGGATGGGGGAGAGGACTTCCATAAAGATGGGTGGGGGGAGAGGACTTCCATAAAGATAGGTGGGGGGAGAGGACTTCCATAAATATAGGTGGGGGAGAGGACTTCCATAAGGATGGATGGGGGAGAGGACTTCCATAAATATAGGTGGGGGGAGAGGACTTCTATAAGAATGGGTGGGGGGAGAGGACTTCCATAAGAATGGGTGGGGGGAGAGGACTTCCATAAGGATGGATGGGGGAGAGGGCTTCCATAAAGATGGGTGGGGGAAGAGGACTTCCATAAAGATGGATGGGGGGAGAGGACTTCCATAAGGATGGGTGGGGGAGAGGGCTTCCATAAGAATGGGTGGGGGGAGAGGACTTCCATAAGGATGGATGGGGGAGAGGGCTTCCATAAGGATGGGTGGGGGGAGAGGACTTCCATAAATATAGGTGGGGGAAGAGGACTTCCATAAAGATGGGTGGGGGAAGAGGACTTCCATAAAGATGGGTGGGGGAAGAGGACTTCCATAAAGATGGGAGGGGGGAGAGGACTTCCATAAATATAGGTGGGGAAGAGGACTTCCATAAATATAGGTAGGGGGAGAGGACTTCCATAAAGATGGGAGGGGGGAGAGGACTTCCATAAGGATGGATGGGGGGAGAGGACTTCCATAAGGATGAGTGGGGGGAGAGGACTTCCATAAGGATGGGTGGGGGGAGAGGACTTCCATAAGGATGGGTGGGGGGAGAGGACTTCCATAAGGATGAGTGGGGGGAGAGGACTTCCATAAGGATGAGTGGGGGGAGAGGACTTCCATAAGGATGGGTGGGGGGAGAGGACTTCCATAAGGATGGGTGGGGGGAGAGGACTTCCATAAGGATGGGTGGGGGGAGAGAACTTCCATAAAGATGGGTGGGGGAAGAGGACTTCCATAAAGATGGATGGGGGGAGAGGACTTCCATAAAGATGGGTGGGGGAAGAGGACTTCCATAAAGATGGGTGGGGGAAGAGGACTTCCATAAAGATGGGAGGGGGGAGAGGACTTCTATAAAAATGGGAGGGGGGAGAGGACTTCCATAAGGATGGGTGGGGGGAGAGGACTTCCATAAGGATGGGTGGGGGGAGAGGACTTCTATAAAAATGGGAGGGGGGAGAGGACTTCCATAAAGATGGGAGGGGGGAGAGGACTTCCATAAAGATGGGAGGGGGGAGAGGACTTCCATAAAGATGGGAGGGGGGAGAGGACTTCCATAAAGATGGGAGGGGGGAGAGGACTTCCATAAAGATGGGAGGGGGGAGAGGACTTCCATAAAGATGGGAGGGGGGAGAGAACTTACATAAAGATGGGTGGGGGGAGAGGACTTCCATAAAGATGGGAGGGGGGAGAGGACTTCCATAAAGATGGGAGGGGGGAGAGGACTTCCATAAAGATGGGAGGGGGGAGAGGACTTCCATAAAGATGGGAGGGGGGAGAGGACTTCCATAAAGATGGGAGGGGGGAGAGAACTTACATAAAGATGGGTGGGGGGAGAGGACTTCCATAAAGATGGGAGGGGGGAGAGGACTTCCATAAGGATGGGAGGGGGGAGAGAACTTCCATAAAGATGGGTGGGGGGAGAGGACTTCCATAAAGATGGGAGGGGGGAGAGGACTTCCATAAGGATGGGAGGGGGGAGAGAACTTCCATAAAGATGGGAGGGGGGAGAGGACTTCTATAAAGATGGGAGGGGGGAGAGAACTTCCATAAAGATGGGAGGGGGGAGAGGACTTCCATAAAGATGGGAGGGGGGAGAGGACTTCTATAAAGATGGGAGGGGGGAGAGAACTTCCATAAAGATGGGAGGGGGGAGAGGACTTCCATAAAGATGGGAGGGGGGAGAGGACTTCTATAAAGATGGGAGGGGGGAGAGAACTTCCATAAAGATGGGAGGGGGGAGAGGACTTACATAAAGATGGGAGGGGGGAGAGGACTTCCATAAAGACTGGGGAGACAATTTTTATAAAGACAGCTGGAGGAGAAATCTTCCATAAAGATGGGGGGGGGGGGGTAACAGAACTTTCATAAAGGAGGGGGGAAGGACTTCCATAAAGACGGGGGGTGGAATTTTCCATAAGGAATGGGGGAGAGGACTTCCACAAGTAACAGAACTTTCATTTAAATGGGGGGGGGGGTGAGTCTTCCATAAAGATGGGGCCTTAACAGGACTTGTAAATAGATGGGGGGGGGGAATCTTCCATAAATAAGGGAGGAGAGGACTTCCATAAAGATGGGTGGGGGTGAGGACCTTCATAAAGATAGGTGGGGGGAGAGGACTTTCATATAGACAGGTGGGGGGAGAGGACTTCTGTAAGGACAATGGGGGGGAGAGGACTTCCGTAAGGACAATGGGGGGGAGAGGACTTCCGTAAGGACAATGGGGGGGAGAGGACTTCCGTAAGGACAATGGGGGGGAGAGGACTTCCGTAAGGACAATGGGGGGGAGAGGACTTCCGTAAGGACAATGGGGGGGAGAGGACTTCCGTAAGGACAATGGGGGGGGAGGACTTCCGTAAGGACAATGGGGGGGGGAGGACTTCCGTAAGGACAATGGGGGGGAGAGGACTTCCGTAAGGACAATGGGGGGGGAGGACTTCCGTAAGGACAATGGGGGGGAGAGGACTTCCGTAAGGACAATGGGGGGGAGAGGACTTCCGTAAGGACAATGGGGGGGAGAGGACTTCCGTAAGGACAATGGGGGGGAGAGGACTTCCGTAAGGACAATGGGGAGAGGACTTCCGTAAGGACAATGGGGGGGGGGACTTCCGTAAGGACAATGGGGGGGAGAGGACTTCCGTAAGGACAATGGGGGGGAGAGGACTTCCGTAAGGACAATGGGGAGAGGACTTCCGTAAGGACAATGGGGGGGAGAGGACTTCCGTAAGGACAATGGGGGGGAGGACTTCCGTAAGGACAATGGGGGGGAGGACTTCCGTAAGGACAATGGGGGGGAGAGGACTTCCGTAAGGACAATGGGGGGGAGGACTTCCGTAAGGACAATGGGGGGAGAGGACTTCCGTAAGGACAATGGGGGGGGAGGACTTCCGTAAGGACAGGTGGGAGAGGAGATATCCATGAAAATGGAAAGTAAAAGCAGTTCCATAAAGACGGGCAATGGAGGACGGGGGGGGGGGGGGGGGGCTTCCATAATACTGGAATATAAGTGTGCTGCATTGGCCAGCGATGAGTCATGTGACCGTGCGTCCATATGGGTTGGCCTAGGAAGGAGCACACTCAGATGGCAGACTGACCTTTGCCCCCCGGACAGGACGAACGCTCTCCATCTTGGGATTGGCCATTTCATTTTTTCGTTGTCACCTCCCCTTTAAGAGACAATATTTCACAGCGAATTCCGCCAACGTAAGGCAGATGTGATCTCCCCGATCATCGAACGCAGACGCAAGCTCCACAATCACTGAACGCACTGAACGCAGACGCGATCTCCCCGATCACTGAACGCAGATGTGATCTCCCCGATCATCGAACGCAGACGCGATCTCCCCGATCATCGAACGCAGACGCGATCTCCCCGATCATCGAACGCAGACGCAAGCTCCACGATCACTTAACGCAGACGCGATCTCCCCGATCACTTAACGCAGACGCGATCTCCCCGATCATGGAACGCAGACGCGATCTCCCCGATCACTGAACGCAGACGCGATCTCCCCGATCATCGAACGCAGACGCAATCTCCCCGATCACTGAACGCAGACGCGATCTCCCCGATCACTGAACGCAGACGCGATCTCCCCGATCATCGAACGCAGACGCGATCTCCCCGATCATCGAACGCAGACGCAATCTCCCCGATCACTGAACGCAGATGCAATCTCCCCGATCACTGAACGCAGACGCGATCTCCCCGATCACTGAACGCAGACGCGATCTCCCCGATCATCGAACTCAGACGCGATCTCCCCGATCATGGAACGCAGACGCGATCTCCCCGATCACTGAACGCAGACGCGAGCTCCGCGATCATCGAACACAGACGCAAGCTCCACGATCACTGAACGCAGACGCGATCTCCCCGATCATCGAACTCAGACGCGATCTCCCCGATCATGGAACGCAGACGCGAGCTCCGCGATCATCGAACACAGACGCAAGCTCCACGATCACTGAACGCAGACGCGATCTCCCCGTTCACTGAACGCAGGCGCAATCTCCCCAATCACTGAACGCAGAGGCGATCTCCCCGATCATCGAACGCAGACGCAAGCTCCACGATCACTGAACGCACTGAACGCAGACGCGATCTCCCCGATCATCGAACGCAGACGCGATCTCCCCGATCATCGAACGCAGATGCAATCTCCCCGATCACTGAACGCAGATGCAATCTCCCCGATCACTTAACGCAGACGCGATCTCCCCGATCACTTAACGCAGACGCGATCTCCCCGATCATCGAACTCAGACGCGATCTCCCCGATCATGGAACGCAGACGCGATCTCCCCGATCACTGAACGCAGACGCGATCTCCCCGATCATCGAACGCAGACGCAATCTCCCCGATCACTGAACGCAGACGCGATCTCCCCGATCACTGAACGCAGACGCGATCTCCCCGATCATCGAACGCAGAAGCGATCTCCCCGATCATCGAACGCAGACGCAATCTCCCCGATCACTGAACGCAGATGCAATCTCCCCGATCACTGAACGCAGATGCAATCTCCCCGATCACTTAACGCAGACGCGATCTCCCCGATCACTGAACGCAGACGCGATCTCCCCGATCATCGAACTCAGACGCGATCTCCCCGATCATGGAACGCAGACGCGATCTCCCCGATCACTGAACGCAGACGCGAGCTCCGCGATCATCGAACACAGACGCAAGCTCCACGATCACTGAACGCAGACGCGATCTCCCCGATCATCGAACTCAGACGCGATCTCCCCGATCATGGAACGCAGACGCGAGCTCCGCGATCATCGAACACAGACGCAAGCTCCACGATCACTGAACGCAGACGCGATCTCCCCGTTCACTGAACGCAGGCGCAATCTCCCCAATCACTGAACGCAGAGGCGAGCTCCCCGATCATCGAACGCAGACGCGATCTCCCCGTTCACTGAACGCAGGCGCAATCTCCCCAATCACTGAACGCAGATGCAATCTCCCCGATCATCGAACGCAGACACGATCTCCCCGATCATCGAACGCAGACGCGATCTCCCCGATCACTGAACGCAGATGCAAGCTCCCCGATCACTGAACGCAGACGCGATCTCCCCGATCACTTAACGCAGACGCGATCTCCCCGATCATCGAACTCAGACGCGATCTCCCCGATCATGGAACGCAAACGCGATCTCCCCGATCACTGAACGCAGACGCGAGCTCCGCGATCATCGAACACAGACGCAAGCTCCACGATCACTGAACGCAGACGCGATCTCCCCGTTCACTGAACGCAGGCGCAATCTCCCCAATCACTGAACGCAGAGGCGAGCTCCCCGATCATCGAACGCAGACGCGATCTCCCCATTCACTGAACGCAGGCGCAATCTCCCCAATCACTGAACGCAGATGCAATCTCCCCGATCATCGAACGCAGACGCGATCTCCCCGATCACTGAACACAGACGCGATCTCCCCGATCACTGAACACAGACGCAATCTCCCCGATCACTTAACGCAGACGCGAGCTCCGCGATCATTGAACACAGACGCAATCTCCCCGATCACTGAACGCAGACGCGATCTCCCCGATCACTGAACGCAGGCGCAATCTCCCCGATCACTGAACGCAGATGCAATCTCCCCGATCACTGAACACAGACGCGATCTCCCCGATTACTGAACGCAGACGCGATCTCCCCGATCATCGAACGCAGACGCGATCTCCCCGATCACTGAACGCAGACACGATCTCCCCGATCACTGAACGCAGACGCGATCTCCCCGATCACTGAACGCAGACGCGATCTCCCCGATCACTGAACACAGACGCAATCTCCCCGATCACTTAACGCAGACGCGAGCTCCGCGATCATCGAATGCAGACGCGATCTCCCCGATCATGGAACGCAGACGCGAGCTCCGCGATCATCGAACACAGACGCAAGCTCCACGATCACTGAACGCAGACGCGATCTCCCCGATCACTGAACGCAGGCGCAATCTCCCCGATCACTGAACGCAGGCGCAATCTCCCCGATCACTGAACGCAGATGCAATCTCCCCGATCATCGAACGCAGACTCGATCTCCCCGATCACTGAACGCAGACGCGATCTCCCCGATCATCGAACGCAGACGCGATCTCCCCGATCACTGAACGCAGACGCGATCTCCCCGATCACTGAACACAGACGCAATCTCCCCGATCACTGAACGCAGACGCGATCTCCCCGATCACTGAACACAGACGCGATCTCCCCGATCATCGAACGCAGACGCGATCTCCCCGATCACTGAACGCAGACGCGATCTCCCCGATCATCGAACGCAGACGCGATCTCCCCGATCATCGAACTCAGACGCGATCTCCCCGATCATGGAGCGCAGACGCGAGCTCCGCGATCATCGAACGCAGACGCAAGCTCCACGATCACTGAACGCACTGAACGCAGACGCGATCTCCCCGATCACTGAACACAGACGCGATCTCCCCGATCATCGAACGCAGACGCGATCTCCCCGATCACTGAACGCAGACGCGATCTCCCCGATCACTGAACGCAGATGCGATCTCCCCGATCACTGAACACAGACGCAATCTCCCCGATCACTTAACGCAGACGCGATCTCCCCGATCACTGAACGCAGATGCAATCTCCCCGATCATCGAACGCAGACACGATCTCCCCGATCACTGAACGCAGACGCGATCTCCCCGATCATCGAACGCAGACGCGATCTCCCCGATCACTGAACACAGACGCGATCTCCCCGATCACTGAACACAGACGCAATCTCCCCGATCATCGAACGCAGACGCGATCTCCCCGATCATCGAACTCAGACGCGATCTCCCCGATCATGGAACGCAGACGCGAGCTCCGCGATCATTTAACGCAGACGCGAGCTCCGCGATCATTGAACACAGACGCAATCTCCCCGATCACTGAACGCAGACGCGATCTCCCCGATCACTGAACGCAGGCGCAATCTCCCCGATCACTGAACGCAGATGCAATCTCCCCGATCACTGAACACAGACGCGATCTCCCCGATTACTGAACGCAGACGCGATCTCCCCGATCATCGAACGCAGACGCGATCTCCCCGATCACTGAACGCAGACGCAATCTCCCCGATCACTGAACGCAGACGCAAGCTCCCCGATCATCGAACGCAGACGCGATCTCCCCGATCACTGAACGCAGACGCGAGCTCCGCGATCATCGAACACAGACGCAAGCTCCACGATCACTGAACGCAGATGCAATCTCCCCGATCATCGAACGCAGACGCGATCTCCCCGATCACTGAACGCAGACGCAATCTCCCCGATCACTGAACGCAGACGCAAGCTCCCCGATCATCGAACGCAGACGCGATCTCCCCGATCACTGAACGCAGACGCGAGCTCCGCGATCATCGAACACAGACGCAAGCTCCACGATCACTGAACGCAGACGCGATCTCCCCGATCACTGAACGCAGGCGCAATCTCCCCAATCACTGAACGCAGGCGCAATCTCCCCGATCACTGAACGCAGACGCGATCTCCCCGATTACTGAACGCAGACGCGATCTCCCCGATTACTGAACGCAGACGCGATCTCCCCGATCATCGAACGCAGACGCGATCTCCCCGATCACTGAACGCAGGCGCAATCTCCCCGATCACTGAACGCAGGCGCAATCTCCCCGATCACTGAACGCAGATGCAATCTCCCCGATCATCGAACGCAGACACGATCTCCCCGATCATCGAACGCAGACGCGAGCTCCGCGATCATCGAACGCAGACGATGAAGAAATCAATTTGCAAATAAGCACAAATGACACTTTATGGATTGTGAGCGCCGAGCGTTGACTGATATTTAGTTTCTTCATCAGATCCTCAAATTACGGAGGTGGGAGAACATTTAGCGCATTTAGCAAATTTCAGGGGAAAAAAACCCGCCGTTAGGATTACAGATTAACGTTTTCTTTAAAAAAGGTGTTTTTTGTTTTTTTTTCTTGTGGTTTTGTTTTAGTTTCTGAACTAACGAGCTTCAAAGCTGAAGGAAGTCGTCGTCGTTGAATTGATGAGGAGAATTAACATCTCATTAGGTTTATCTCGCAGCATCGTATGTTTTCTTCGCTCTCAGCCGCCGAACGCGTTTTCATCATTAGCGCATCTTTATTTTTTTGATGCTAATACAATTCTAGACGGTAAATTCCTTTGTAGGCAGAAAAAAGATACAATCCTACGGAGACAATCTGCAGTTTATTATTTCTAATTGTTGCCTTTTTCTCCGTTTCTGTGTTTGCACTGATATCGGCGCCCTTAGAAATATTCCCAAAAAATGTCGATTGGACGATTGATCGGCCCGTGAAGATTTCCAACACCGGCAACCTTTGTCATAAAATCTTCATCGCTTTTTTATTGATGAACCTTGATTAATGACGCAACGTGTTGGGTGGAGCCGGGAGCATTATGCTCAATCCGCAGATCCGATCCATCCTGCGGGGATCGTCAGCATGCAACCTATACGGGGTGACACCGGACCCGCTCCATGAAAAGGTAAGTTGTATAGAAAGCCGACGATCCCCGCAGGATGGATGGGATCTGCAGATTGGGGAGCATAATGGATCAGAGTCCGATCCATTATGCTCAATCCGCAGATCCGATCCATTCTGCGGGGGTCGTCGGAGGGGGTGTCACCAACACTAGGGATGCCCCTGTATATATATATTTATATACAGTATACAGTGAGGAACAGAAGTATTTGAACCCCCTGCGATTCTGCAAGTTCTCCCACTTCTCCATCATGGAGGGTCTGACATTCACATTGCAGGGGATTCCCACTCTGAGGACAGAATTCAGGAGATCACATTGCAGGGGATTCCCACTCTGAGGACAGAATTCAGGAGATCACATTGCAGGGGATTCCCACTCTGAGGACAGAATTCAGGAGATCACATTGCAGGGGATTCCCACTCTGAGGACAGAATTCAGGAGATCACATTGCAGGGGATTCCCACTCTGAGGACAGAATTCAGGAGATCACATTGTATGATTTGTAAAGAATGTATTTGTCTCGCACGGCTGAACAGAAGTATTTGAACCCCTGAGAAGATCCGTGTTAATATTTGGTACAGAAGCCTTTGTCTGCAATTCCAGAGGTCAGACGTTTCCTGTAGTCCTTGGCCAGGTTTGCACTGCAACAGGGATTTTGGCCGACTCCTCCACACCGATCTCCTCTAGATCTGTCAGGTTTCGGGGCTGTCGCTGAGCAACACGGAGTTTCAGCTCCCTCCAAAGATGTTCTATTGGATTTAGGTGTGGAGACTGGCTAGGCCACTCCAGAACCTCGATATGCTTCTTACGGAGCCACTCCTTGGTTCTCCTGGCTGTGTGCTTCGGGTCGTTGTCATGTTGGAAGACCCAGCCATGACCCATCTTCAATGCTCTGACTGAGGGAAGGAGGTTGTTGCTGAAAATCTCACAATAAATGGCCCCATTCATCCTCTCCTTAATACAGTGCAGTCGTCCTGTCCCCTTCACAGAAAAGCACCCCCAAAGCATGATGTTACCACCCCCATGCTTCACAGTAGGGATGGTGTTCTTGGGATGCAACTCATCTTTCTTTTTCCTCCAAACACGACGAGTGAAGTTTTGACCATAAAGTTCTCCTTTGGTCTCCTCTGACCACATGACTTTCTCCCATGCCTCCTCTGGATCATCCAGATGGTCATTGGCAAACTTCATACGGGCCTGGACATGTGATGACTGGAGCAGGGGAACCTTCAGACGGGCCTGGACATGTGATGACTGGAGCAGGGGAACCTTCAGACGGGCCTGGACATGTGATGACTGGAGCAGGGGAACCTTCAGACGGGCCTGGACATGTGATGACTTGAGCAGGGGAACCTTCAGACGGGCCTGGACATGTGATGACTTGAGCAGGGGAACCTTCAGACGGGCCTGGACATGTGATGACTTGAGCAGGGGAACCTTCAGACGGGCCTGGACATGTGATGACTTGAGCAGGGGAACCTTCAGACGGGCCTGGACATGTGATGACTTGAGCAGGGGAACCTTCAGACGGGCCTGGACATGTGATGACTTGAGCAGGGGAACCTTCAGACGGGCCTGGACATGTGATGACTGGAGCAGGGGAACCTTCAGACGGGCCTGGACATGTGATGACTTGAGCAGGGGATCCTTCAGACGGGCCTGGACATGTGATGACTTGAGCAGGGGAACCTTCAGACGGGCCTGGACATGTGATGACTTGAGCAGGGGAACCTTCAGACGGACCTGGACATGTGATGACTGGAGCAGGGGAACCTTCAGACGGGCCTGGACATGTGATGACTTGAGCAGAGGAACCTTCAGACGGGCCTGGACATGTGATGACTTGGGCAGGGGAACCTTCAGACGGGCCTGGACATGTGATGACTTGGGCAGGGGAACCTTCAGACGGGCCTGGACATGTGATGACTTGGGCAGGGGAACCTTCAGACGGGCCTGGACATGTGATGACTGGAGCAGAGGAACCTTCAGACGGGCCTGGACATGTGATGACTTGGGCAGGGGAACCTTCAGACGGGCCTGGACATGTGATGACTTGAGCAGAGGAACCTTCAGACGGGCCTGGACATGTGATGACTTGGGCAGGGGAACCTTCAGACGGGCCTGGACATGTGATGACTTGAGCAGGGGAACCTTCAGACGGGCCTGGACATGTGATGACTTGAGCAGGGGAACCTTCAGATGGGCCTGGACATGTGATGACTTGAGCAGGGGAACCTTCAGATGGGCCTGGACATGTGATGACTTGAGCAGGGGAACCTTCAGACGGGCCTGGACATGTGATGACTGGATCAGGGGAACCTTCCGTGCAATGCATGATTGGAAACCATGACGGCGTAGTGTTCTACCGACAGTGACCTGTGAAACTGTGGTCCCAGCTCTCTTCATGTCATTGACCAGCTCCTCCCTTGTAGTTCTGGGCTGATTCCTCACCTTTCTTCTCATCAGTGATACCCCACGAGGTGACATCTTGCATGGAGCCCCAGTCCCAGGGAGACTGACAGTCGTCTTTAGCCTCTTCCATTTTCTAACAATTGCTCCAACAGTTGATCTATTTTCACCGAGCTGCTTGGCAATTGCCCCGTAGCCCTTTCCAGCCTTGTGGAGGTCCACAGTTTTGTCTCTGGTGTCTTCTGACAGCTCTCTGGTCTTGCCCATGGTAGTAGTTGGCGTCTGACTGACTGTGGGGTGGACAGGTGTCTATAGAGCTCAGACAGGTGCTACTAAGTGAGATGAATGAGTGGAGTAGAGGGGGACTTTATAAAGGTGCAGTAACAGGTCTTTGGGAGCCAGAATTCTTGCTGTTTCTCAGGGGTTCAAATCCTTCTGTTCAGCCGTGCGAGACAAATACATTCTTTACAAATCATACAATGTGATCTCCTGAATTCTGTCCTCAGAGTGGGAATCCCCTGCAATGTGATCTCCTGAATTCTGTCCTCAGAGTGGGAATCCCCTGCAATGTGATCGCCTGAATTCTGTCCTCAGAGTGGGAATCCCCTGCAATGTGATCTCCTGAATTCTGTCCTCAGAGTGGGAATCCCCTGCAATGGGATCTCCTGAATTCTGTCCTCAGAGTGGGAATCCCCTGCAATGGGATCTCCTGAATTCTGTCCTCAGAGTGGGAATCCCCTGCAATGTGATCTCCTGAATTCTGTCCTCAGAGTGGGAATCCCCTGCAATGTGATCTCCTGAATTCTGTCCTCAGAGTGGGAATCCCCTGCAATGTGAATGTCAGACCCTCCATGATGGAGAAGTGGGAGAACTTGCAGAATCGCAGGGGGTTCAAATACTTCTGTTCCTCACTGTATATGGACTTTTGTTGATTTGTGTTTTTATTATCTGGTCCGGGGGGGGGGGGGGGGCTGGACACTGCGCTCGTCCCTCTTTGGGACGCTGAAATGCCGGGAGGGAAGCACTGCTCCTCGATGACCCGATGCACAAGGAGAGTAAAGTCGGTCATACGCGGGTCGAATTCCAAAATCATTTTCTTTCCAAAATCTTTTCTAAGAATTTTCGTTCAAATTTCGCACCATTAGTGGGTCACAGAAACGGACGATTTTAGGGTGGACATCGAATTTGAGTGATCGGACACGTTGGAAATTTTAAAAAATGAACAAATTTCGACTCAATGGTAGAATCGTGCGAAAAATATAAACGAGAAAGAAATGACCCTGAGATGTGACCTGGAAAGGAAAGAAAATCGCAGCCACGAGAATTCTTTTCTTTAGCAACATGAGGGGAAATGGAAGGCTGGGTTGAATTTAGAATCAATGGTGGCGCCATCGGGGTACAAAACGCACAAAATTTCAGATTTTCTAATGAAAATTTGTTGGGAATTCACACATGGCATCTGTCTAGAGGTCATTTCCTGGTGCTGTCCCCACGGTCAGGGTTCAACCTGTGCGGTGCGTCAAAATTCAGGCAAAATGTTCGTCATTCAGAGAGCTGGATGTATCCGAATTTCCAAATGACAATAATAACAAATTTATACAAATCTGAAAGAACGGGGGGGGGGGGGGAGAAAAGTGTCCGAAATATCAAACCATCCAAATTTGAATCGAATTCTAAACGAATCTGAAAAAGAAAATCGAATTCAAAAACAAATTTACGATGTAAACGTTGCTGATTTCCTTCAAAGACTGCGTGTGTTCGTGTCAGGATGTAATCGTCTTCCGAAATTCGAGTTTCAAAATGAATAAAACAGAATAGAAAATAAAGGAATAGATTAGAAAAAAATAGAATAGAATAAAACAGATCTCTGATGGGGACACCTGATATAAGGGGGCACTCTGATGGGGATACTGATGTAAGGGGGCACTCTGATGGGGACACCTGATGTAAGGGGGCACTCTGATGGGGATACTGATGTAAGGGGGCACTCTGATGGGGATACTGATGTAAGGGAGCACTCTGATGGGGATACTGATGTAAGGGAGCACTCTGATGGGGATACTGATGTAAGGGGGCACTCTGATGGGGATACTGATGTAAGGGGGCACTCTGATGGGGACACCTGATATAAGGGGCACTCTGATGGGGACACCTGATGTAAGGGGGCACTCTGATGGGGATACTGATGTAAGGGGGACACTCTGATGGGGATACTGATGTAAGGGGGCACTCTGATGGGGATACTGATGTAAGGGGGCACTCTGATGGGGACACCTGATATAAGGGGCACTCTGATGGGGACACCTGATGTAAGGGGGCACTCTGATGGGGACACCTGATATAAGGGGCACTCTGATGGGGACACCTGATGTAAGGGGGCACTCTGATGGGGATACTGATGTAAGGGAGCACTCTGATGGGGATACTGATGTAAGGGAGCACTCTGATGGGGATACTGATGTAAGGGGGCACTCTGATGGGGATACTGATGTAAGGGGGCACTCTGATGGGGACACCTGATATAAGGGGCACTCTGATGGGGACACCTGATGTAAGGGGGCACTCTGATGGGGATACTGATGTAAGGGGGACACTCTGATGGGGATACTGATGTAAGGGGGCACTCTGATGGGGATACTGATGTAAGGGGGCACTCTGATGGGGACACCTGATATAAGGGACACTCTGATGGGGACACCTGATGTAAGGGGGACACTCTGATGGGGATACTGATGTAAGGGGGACACTCTGATGGGAACAGTTGATGTAAGGGGGCACTCTGATGGGGATACTGATGTAAGGGGGCACTCTGATGGGGACACCTGATATAAGGGGCACTCTGATGGGGACACCTGATGTAAGGGGGACACTCTGATGGGGATACTGATGTAAGGGGGACACTCTGATGGGGATACTGATGTAAGGGGGACACTCTGATGGGGACACCTGATGTAAGGGGGCACTCTGATGGGGACAACTGATGTAAGGGGGGCAACTGATGTAAGGGGCACTCTGATGGGGACACCTGATGTAAGGGGGACACTCTGATGGGGACATTGATATAAGGGGGACACTCTGATGGAGACCCCAATGTAAAGGGCACTCTGATGGGGACAGGTGATGTAAGGGGGCACTCTGATAGGGACAACTGATGTAAGGGGGACACTCTGATGGGGACAACTGATGAAACGGGGCACATTGATGGGGACAACTGATGCAAGAGGGACACTCTGATGGGGACAACTGATGTAAGAGGGACACTCTGATGGGGACAACTGATGTAAGGGGGCACTCTGATGGGGACAACTGATGAAAGGGGGCACTTTGATGGGGACAGCTGATGTAAGGGGGCACTCTGATGGGGACCTAATGTAAATGGAGACTCTGATGGGGACCTGGATGTAAGGTGCGTTCAGATGGGGACCCAGATGTGAAGGGGGGCTCGTAAGGTGGACTCTGATGGGGACTGTAATGTTAGGGGGGACCTCAATGGGGACATTGATGTAAGGGGCACTCTGATGGGGACACCTAATGTAAGGGGGCACTCTGATGGGGACATTGATGTAAGGGGGAACTCTGATGGAGACATTGATGTAAGGGGGAACTCTGATGGGGACACCGAATGTAAGGGGGAACTCTGATGGGGACATTGATGTAAGGGGCACTCTGATTGGGGACATTGATGTAAGTCGGCACTCTGATGGAGACATTTATGTAAGGGGGAACTCTGATGGGGACACCTGATGTAAGGGGGCACTATGATGGGGACACCTGATCTAAGGGGGCACTCTTTTGGGGACACCTGATCTAAGGGGGCACTCTTTTGGGGACACCTGATGTAAGGGGCACTCTGATGGGGACATTGATGTAAGGGGGCACTCTGATGGGGACATTGATGTAAGGGGGCACTCTGATGGGGACATTGATGTAAGGGGGCACCTGTGTCTCACCTGGGTTCACGACTCCATGTCCCAGTCCCACGCCGATCCGGTCCACAAGGCGCTGCTGGAGGAGGGGTAAAGAGGTTGTCTGGTCAGAGGGTCCGGTGTCTTCATTTCCCTGGATCACGATGTGTGGGCGGGATGACATGCTGCCCCTCTCATCGATTTTCGGGTAGCCATCAAATGGGGCACCATCGTTGGTATCAGTGGGAGGAATAGTGCCCCATCATTGGTGTCAGTGGGAGGAATAGTGCCCCATCATTGGTATCAGTGGGAGGAATAGTGCCCCATCATTGGTGTCAGTGGGAGGAATAGTGCCCCATCATTGGTGTCAGTGGGAGGAATAGTGCCCCATCATTGGTGTCAGTGGGAGGAATAGTGCCCCATCATTGGTGTCAGTGGGAGGAATAGTGCCCCATCATTGGTATCAGTGGGAGGAATAGTGCCCCATCATTGGTGTCAGTGGGAGGAATAGTGCCCCGTCATTGGTGTCAGTGGGAGGAATAGTGCCCCGTCATTGGTGTCAGTGGGAGGAATAGTGCTCCATCATTGGTGTCAGTGGGAGGAATAGTGCCCCATCATTGGTGTCAGTGGGAGGAATAGTGCCCCATCATTGGTGTCAGTGGGAGGAATAGTGCCCCATCATTGGTGTCAGTGGGAGGAATAGTGCCCCATCATTGGTGTCAGTGGGAGGAATAGTGCCCCATCATTGTCAGTGAGTGGAACTCTAATAGGAAGAGGTGGAGCCTAAATAGGAAGGGGTGGAGTTTACAGATGAAGGGGAAGATCTTAAACAGGAAGGGGTGGGACAAATTTAGATGTGGGGGTGCCCAATTTTAGTCTTGCCTAGGGCAGCACAAAACCAAAATACACCCCTGTCTATAGTGATGACAGGTTGGGAATCCACCAGCTCACCAATCCCATGGATAGCACGGCCTCCTAGGAATAAGAGTTCTTGCCTAGGCTCTTGGCTGTTTGCAGGTATGTATAGAGTTACCGCCTGACGGCCTGTCAGCACAGCAAGCAGGGATGACTAACTGAAGTCCAGAGAGTGACATTCCTGGTGCAGAGAAGGTGATGTGATCCCGGTGTGGTGATCGGTGTCCCCGCTGTGCTGAATTGATATGCAGAGTCCCACAGTAATAGGCCACCAATCTGTCTCTGGACCAGGGGCGGGCTGACCATTTGGAAACTCGGGGTCAGTAGGGGGCCCCATGATCACCTATTGCCCGGGGGCCCCATGAGTTGTCAGTCCGCCCCTGCTCTGGAGGACGATGGCAGTCCCTCTGTGTTCAGCTCTGAATCCCGCACCCAAGAGAGCGAGCCAGTCCCTTGCTGTAGAATATATCCGCTCTCCCAGCATCCTCCTCATTCCTCAGCTGTCTGGTAGTTGTAGTTCAATCAGCACTCAGGAATACAGGATGTACTGGCTATAGGACTACAGGTCCCAGGATCCTCTGTGAACACTAAGTGATGTAGCCGTCTCAGTACTGGGCACTGGGGGGGGAAAGGAGTAACCATAGTCCCACCTGCAAGTGTCCCTGAATGGCGTAATGATAGAGCCGGCACCTGGCTACAATAGCAATGTACTTCCTGGTATGTGAGTGTGCCTAGGCACTCCTAAAACTGAAAACAACTGACACTGTGCCTCTCCCCCCCCCCCCAATGCTTGTTCTTTCCCCTTGTTTGGAGGAAATACATTTCTACTATTACAGCCAACAATTGGCCCCGGGGAAGCCTAAGGACGCGGATGATTCTGCCGCTGATATGGAGCCGCTCAGAAGCCTGCGAGTTCTGGTCACGGATTGGTTGTGCACTTTGTAATTAGCCAATATCTGTAATTACTGTAATAAAATGATTTGTAATTGTGAACGTCTCCATCACGCCGCGACTCCCAATGTGTTCTATTACCGCCCAATGAAGGTCAGGAGCGTTCGAGGGAACGAGAAACCAACATGAGAAGATTAAAGGAAAATGAATCCCGAAAAGTAGACTTTGCTGCAGAATATGGCAGGAATGAGACAATGACGGTGAAGGCGATGGGATTGGTCGCTGAATTCCTGAAAATTCTATTTATAAAGTATTCCACCTTCGGAATCGGCTTCTCCTCTGATGCCTGGAGAGGCTTTTCTGATCTTTAGTTGTCAGCTGTAGTCTATGGAACGTTCACATGAACACGGCGTTCCGTCTGCAGGATACAACTCTGACCTCCGGCCTCCCAGTCTTGTACAGGTGTACCAACTCCTCCCCCTCGGTCTTGTACAGGTGTACGGCTCCTCCCCCTCGGTCTTGTACAAGTGTACGGCTCCTCCCCCTCGGTCTTGTACAGGTGTACGGCTCCTCCCCATCGGTCTTGTACAGGTGTACCGGCTCCTCCCCCTCGGTCTTGTACAGGTGTACCGGCTCCTCCCCCTTGGTCTTGTACAGGTGTACCGGCTCCTCCCCCTCGGTCTTGTACAGGTGTACCGGCTCCTCCCCCTCGGTCTTGTACAGGTGTACCGGCTCCTCCCCCTCGGTCTTGTACAGGTGTACCGGCTCCTCCCCCTCGGTCTTGTACAGGTGTACCGGCTCCTCCCCCTCGGTCTTGTACAGGTGTACCGGCTCTTCCCCCTCAGTCTTGTACAGGTGTACTGGCTCCTCCCCCTTGGTCTTGTACAGGTGTACCGGCTCCTCCCCCTTGGTCTTGTACAGGTGTACTGGAAGTGGAACCGACCCCAGACTGCGCTATAGTACTTCCGTTAGAATACCGCTTCCCCATCCGAACACCGACCACTGACACCACCGCTGACCATACAAGACTAGACGACACCAGACTTGGAGTAAACCAGGAGGTAGACTACTTTATTTGAACACAGATACAAGATATATACACTCAGGGGACAATCCCCCCTCCCTGCATAATGACACAGGGTGGGGCAATCCCCCCTCCCTGCATAATGACACAGGGTGGGGCAATCCCCCCTCCCCGCATAATGACACAGGGAGGGGCAATCCCCCCTCCCTGCATAATGACACAGGAGCGGGACAATCCCCCCTCCCTGCATAATGACACAGGGTGGGGCAATCCCCCCTCCCTGCATAATGACACAGGGAGGGGCAATCCCCCCTCCCTGCATAATGACACAGGGCGGGGCAATCCCCCCTCCCCGCATAATGACACAGGGAGGGGCAATCCCCCCTCCCTGCATAATGACACAGGGCGGGACAACCCCCCCCCCCCTGCATAATGACACAGGACGGGGCAATCTACATTTAGTAACAAGAGACACACAGGTATTCAAACTTCACACCAGCAGACAGTCCCATCAGGAGGGAGGGCTGCTGGAGACATCCCCCACCAAGCCAATACACAAACACATACACCCCATAATAGTTTTCTCCCAAGCCAGACACACAATAGAACAATGGGATGCAACCACATGGCATTAAACAATCCACAACCCCCCACCCCAATATCAGGACAGATCCCCCTGTACCCCTAACAGGCACAGAGTGACTTACACATAAGAGGGATATGGGGAGCTGAGACAGGGGTCTCCCCACCTCTCCAAAGTGAGCTGTGTTCCATGGGCCCCCCCACCCAAAGTGAGCTGTGTTCCATGGGCCCCCCCACCCAAAGTGAGCTGTGTTCCATGGGCCCTCCACCCAAAGTGAGCTGTGTTCCATGGGCCCCCCATCCAAAGTGAGCTGTGTTCCATGGGCCCCCCACCCAAAGTGAGCTGTGTTCCATGGGCCCCCCCAAAGTCACTCCCGTCACAGCCCTATTGTTGGTATCAAGGGGAATAATAGTGCCATTGATATTGTCAGCGGGAGGAATGGTGTTCCCTCATTGGTGGAATAGTGCCACAGGGGCCAGATAAAGGCAAGCAAAGGGCCACATAGGGCCCCCCAGGCCACAGTTTGGAGACCACTGCTCTATAGTGATAATGATTGAGCGTTGTCACCCTGGGACAGGAAGTGTGTTACTGGAAGGTTAGCTGAGGCTGTCGCGCACATCGACAGATCACAAGGGGGCTCAGGTAAGTATTAGGGGGGCTGGGGGGCGGCTACGACACACAGAAGGTTTTTTCCTTCAGAATAGAATGCATGAAAGCAAACGACCCTTCAGCTTTTACAGTCACTTTAATCTCAGTCTATATATGCTTCCTCTCCTAGGGTGACAACGTTCAACCACAATCACTGTAGAGGAGCAGTGTTGTCACCCTGGGACAGGAAGTGTGTTACTGGAGGGATAGCCGAGACTCTTATGCACATCGCTGGATCACGAGGGGGCTAAGGTAATTATTGAAGGGGCTGGGGAGGGGGAGGCTGCGGCACACCAAAGGTTCTTTTTACTTTCAGAGCAGAATACATGAAGGCAAACAACCCTTCTACCTTTACAGTCACTATAATCTAAGTCTATATATGCTTCCTCTCCTAGGGTGACAACGCTCAATCACCATCACTGTAGAGGAGCGGCGTTGTCACCCTATGACAGGAAGTGTGCTGCTGGCAGGATCACCAGGTGAAACTAAAGGCCTGAAAAAAGATAAGAAAACGAATGCAGCCGCCACATCTAGGGATTGGTAAACTACAAGGTATTACATTTGTTATTCACAGTCTAGATATTCCTCCAGACAGCCGCCTGATCGCTGATAACACACAATGGCGCCTCTTTAAAATAATGTTTGTTGCTGCGCTATAGGCGGTGGCGGTGGTGGCGGTGGTGGCGGTGGTGGCGGTCTCCCCGCGGCGCGACGTTTATGTTTATTATGGCAGCTACAGATGTGGAATTTAACCTGAATTCTTGGCTTTGCTCTGCGGGGGTCCCGGCTTCTTTAGCAGATTATCTTCCATCCTGCTGCGTTCGGCGAGGTATTTCTCCCCGCGGGGAAGGCTCCGGATTTCAGGAAATCAATACTCCGCTCCTATTCTTTCCCACTTCCAGCAGCCGAGCGCCGCCATAATTAGCTGAGTGTGTCCGCCGGGGAGCTCCAGGTCTATAGAAAACACTCCGGCCGGCCAATCCCGCCTCGGCCGAAGGGCTCGACAGGCGGACAATGGAACGCCTCTCAACCCGCAGACCTGAGGTCGCTGCACACCGCTGAGGTGGAATTGTAATGTATATTTATTATTTCTGCCAAATATTTAGGATTTCAATCTCGGTATAAAGGTTCTATTGATGAAGCCGGGAGGGACCGCCGCAGATCTCTCCGAAACGCCGCGCAGAACGTTTAATGTTCCGGCAGACCACTTCGGGGAAGGAGCAGGAAAGGCTGGCTATAAAATGTGAAGTTGAAGGATAAATGTACATTAAAGCCAAACTCCGGGCAAACATAAAATCATCCCTTGTGGAGGAGCTGTCCCCCCCCCCCCCCACCATCCAGCATTTGTGGTGCATCAGGCATCCAAAACTGGAGCCAAATCTGCAGCCGGTCAGCTCAGAGTGACTGGAGGGGGCACACCTGTACTGGGGGATGGCTGTGCAGAGGGGGAAGAGTTGTACTGGAGGGCAAAGCTTTACTGTGGGGGGAGGGACTGTACTGGGGAGGGAGAGCTGTACTGGGGGAGCAGTACTGGAGGGGGGAAAGGGACTGTGCTGTACTGGGGAGCTGTGCTGAGGGGGGAGAGTTGTACTGGGGGGTGTCTGGGAAAGTTAAGCAT
>NW_028319920.1:0-20000 GCF_062004578.1 Staurois parvus
GAATGTTCTGCAATGGCCAAGTCCATCACCTGACCTGAATCCGATTGAGCATTTCACTTGCTGAAGACAAAACTGAAGGGAAAATGCCCCAAAAACAAGCAGGAACTGAAGACAGTTGCAGTAGAGGCCTGGCAGAGCATCACCAGGGATGACACCCAGCGTCTGGTGATGTCTATGCGTTCCACACTTCAGGCTGTAATTGACTGCAAAGGATTTGCAACCAAGTATTAAAAAGTGAAAGTTTGATTTATGATTATTATTCTGTCCCATTACCTTTGGTCCCTTAACAAGTGGGAGGCACATATGCAAACTGTTGTAATTCCTACACCGTTCACCTGATTTGGATGTAAATACCCTCAAATTTAAAGCTGACAGTCTGCAGTTAAAGCACATCTTGTTAGTTTCATTTCAAATCCATTGTGGTGGAGTATAGAGCCAAAAATGTTAGAATTGTGTCCATGTCCCAATATTTATGGACCTGACTGTATATATATGTATATTTTTCATTTCCATAGAGGGCATGCGCCACCCTACCTGCGCCACCATTGGCAGCTACAGCTGTCGATCACCCAGTCCTGGCCTGTGATTCCCCACCAGCATCCGGAGATCGCCGAGGAACTTTCACAGGGGAGAGGTCCGCATGTAAACAACACAGATCTCTTCCCTGTCAGGACCAGCATGCTGCTTTGTATTGCTCTGTATAGCAAAGCAATACAAAGCAGCATGCCTAAACAGTAAAACAGCACATAAGGCTATGCAGTTTGCGTTTGATCTGTTTCCGCTTTGCGTTTTTGCACCTGCGTTTTTGTACATGTTGCTAGGCAGATTTAAAACGCATCAAAAATGCACTACAGCGTTTCCATTGAAGTCTATAGAACCAAAAACACAACTTTTTGCGTTCAAAAAAGTACCTGACCCTTTCCAAAAAACGCACCGGGGTGAAAACACGGAGATGTGAATGTGTCCCATAAGAAATCATGTTAAATGGACTGTACTGCGTTTCTGGAAAACGCTTAGGTGTGAACCCGGGGTAATGTAAAACAGCACACCGCTGCGGGTGTGTATGTTAACTGCTTGCCCACCGCCCTATAGTAGAAGTACTGCTACAGGGCAGCAGGGCTGCGCAAAATCATGTATATGTACGGGATTCCCATTCCCGGGTAGGGGGCGCCCTACCCGCGCCGCCATTGGCGGCTAGGGATGTCAATCACCGGGTCCCTGCCGGAGAATCCCCGATTGTCAGGGAAAGCTGACGGGAGAGACCTGAGTGTAAACAACACAAGACATTCTCCTTACAGCAAGGAAATGCTGCCTTGTATCTCTCTGCACAGCAGCATGTCTCCCTAGTAAAACACACAGCACACAGTTAACCCTTTGATCGCCACTCATGTTAACCCCTTCCTGCCCAGTGCCATTAGTACAGTGTCAGTGCTTTTTATTAGCGCTCATCACTGTATTGGTGTCACAGGGGATGTCAGTGGCACCAAGTCAGTGTCCCCCCCCCCCCCCCCCGTGTCAGAGTACCTGGCATTGAAGTGGATACATGGGACATAGCTATGGTAGAAGAAAATGTATACTTTTTATCTAAAGTGAAAAAAAAATTCTTAACTAACTTAAAAAATTATTAATTATGTATATATTTTTGGTTATTTATATATATATATATAATTTTTTTACATTTATTTTTTAATTTCATTATTTAAAAATTTTTTTCGATATATATATATATATATATATATATATATATCAGGATCCTTGTTGCAGACTGCGCCAATCTTCCCTGTATTAGATTCATATTGAGCGCCATCTAGTAGCCACAAGTGGAACTTCAGTCAGAAAATGTAAGCCCTGCTAGGTCACTTCAGGCTGGCCACTTTTCCAGGTACAACCAGGGCTGCTGTTAGACACCACGGGGCCCCATACACCCAACATGACAGCCCCTCCCCAAACAAAAAGCACAGTTTATTATGCTTCAGCTATGAATGAACACAGTGAGTGAGTGCTACCGATCACTCATTGTGTTCGTTTAGCAAAGGAAGGGGCTGGTAAATGTGACATATTTACCGGAACCTTCCCTCCACTCTCCATCTTGAAGGATCCTATTGTGTGCTTGCAGCTGCTGGTGGGCAGCAGAGGGGAGAAGCCAGCAGCACTGCGGGGTGGGGGCACACAAGGGGGGGGGGGGCAGGGCAGCAGGGGGAAAACGTATTGTACGCAGGGAAGGTGATGGGTGTGGCGGTGGTCAGTTACTGGAACCGACCCCCCGTGTGGCTCTCTCTGCAGTAGCTGAAAGCCAGCGGGAGGGAGAGGAGAAGAAGCCGGCTTTCAACTGCTGAATGGAGAACCATACAGGGGATCGGTTCCAGTAATTGACCCCCCCATCCCACCATGCTGATCACCCTCCCTGCCCACATCCAAATAACCCAGCTGTCTGGGCCCCCCTGCTGACCTGGGCCCCCTACAGTAGGACTGGTGGTACCCCCCTATCCACAGCCCTGGGTACAACCAGGGGAACGCACCTCCAGCACTGGATGTATGTAGTGGCAAGGGGTGCTGGGGTGTGCTAGAGGATCTATTGCTGCTGGCTGCTGGGGGACTTATTGTCACCGGATGGGATCTATTTTTGTGTGGTGGTCTAATGTTGCTGGGGAGGTCTATTGTTGCTGGAGGGGGATCTATGATTAATGGGGGTCAATTGTTGCCGGAAGGGATTTACTGTTGAGGGAGGGGTCTATTGTCTATTGTTGCTGGCTGCTGGAGAGTATATTGATGCTGGCTACTGGGAGATCTGTTGTAGCTGCTGGGGGTCTGTTGTTTCTGGGGATGTCTATTGTTGCTGGAGGGGGATCTATGATTAATGGGGGTCAATTGTTGCTGGAAGGGATTTACTGTTGAGGGAGGGGTCTATTGTCTCTTGTTGCTGGCTGCTGGAGAGTATATTGATGCTGGCCACTGGGAGATCTGTTGTAGCTGCTGGGGGTCTGTTGTTTCTGGGGAGGTCTATTGTTGCTGGAGGGGGATCTATGATTAATGGGGGTCATTTGTTGCCGGAAGGGATTTTCTGTTGAGGGAGGGGTCTATTGTCTCTTGTTGCTGGCTGCTGGAGAGTATATTGATTCTGGCTACTGGGAGATCTGTTGTAGCTGCTGGGGGGTCTATTGTTTCTGTGGTGGTATTTTGTTTTGGGTGGCCATTTTTTCTGGAGGAATCTAATGTTGCTGGGGGGGGGGGGGAGTCTACGGCTGCTGACTGCGGGGATCTATTTTTCTGCTTTTCTCATACAAATTATTTAGCACCACAAAATGATACTTATTATTATTATACAGGATTTATGACGCCAACAGTTTGCTCAGCACTTCACAATATAATGGGAGACAATACAGCAACAATACAATTCAATACAAGAGGGTGAGGAGGGTCCTGATCCTGGGAGCTTACAATCTAAGGGGGAGGGGCTAGTGGTACAAAAGGTAATAACTGTGGGGGATGGACTGGTAGGAGGAGTAGAAGATTCCATTATTAGCTGAGGGCAGGATAGGCTTCCCTGAAGAGATCGGTATTCAGAGATCGCCTAAAAGAGGGCAGAGTAGGCAATAGTCTGATAAATTGGGGTAGAGAGTTCCAGAGGATGGGGGAAGCTCTGGAGAAGTCCTGGAGACGAGCATTGGAGGAGGAGACAAGGGAGCTAGAGAGCAGGAAGTGGTGGGAGGAGCGGAGAGGATGGTTTGGGTGATATTTGGAGACAAGATTGGTGATGTCATTTGGGGCAGAGATATAAATGGCTTTATATGTGATTATTAATGTTTTGAATACTTGGCTCTGTATTCTCTAAAAGGAGAGGTGCTGGGAGGTGGGCAGAGGGCAGAACCAAGTGAAGGTGCACAGACGTGGGTAGGGGTGGAGCTAAGAAGTGACTCTAAAAGGGGGAGTTCCTGCACCTATTTTTGGATAAAAAAAGCCCCGGGTATAACTGTAGAACATTAGAAATAAGTGCCTAGACTGTTTACAATCCTGTAATCCACTGTCTCACCCTGTTCTGCACATGCTCAGTTGTTCTTTATTTTTAGGCACTGTGCTGAATTTGTAGCAACCCCATCTGCTGACAGCCTAAAGATTTACTGCTGCTCGGGGGCTCTAGGCTTCAACAAAATGGCTGCCTCCAGCAAAAACAAAACAGGAGCAATGCCGGAGGCCATTTACAGCACACACTGATTCCGGTAACATAATTATTATTGTGGAATGTATGTTCCTTGCTAAAGAACATTATTTTTTATCAGGTTGTTATAGGTAAAGTTCCAACTTAAAATATCTCAAAAAATGATACCGCATTTTAGATGGAGCTGATGACCAGAGGAATTCATCTATTACAGGAAATACAGGGAAAATATGCCCTTATGGAAGAAAAATATATTTGAAGTATATTTTAAAAATATTCTTCCCAAATATACTTCCATATATTTGAAATGCTACAATTATGGCCATATACAATATATTTCAATAAACATATATATATTGAAATGCATTTTTATTACACAATATATGAAAGATATATTTAAAAATACATTTCTAATATACTGTATGTCTTTACAAATACAAATCTACATTTTTGGAATGCATTTACAAATATATGTAAAAATATATGTTAAAATTACTTTTTAATATGTTGAAAAAAATCTGAAGACTGTATTTTAAACAAATCTATTTTTTAAAACATGCAGTATAAAAATATAATTTACCAGTGCAATGCGGCGTTATCATATAATTTATATATATATATATATATATAAAATTATTTTTATATCTAATTTATTTTATATATATATATATATATATATATATACCGTATATATATATATATATATATGGGTCACTGGACAACACGGGACGCTCAGGGGTCACTTGATGACATGGGACGCTCAGGGATCACTGGACGACACGGGACGCTCAGGTGTCACTGGATGACACGGGATGCTCAGGGGTCACTGGACGACACGGGACGCTCAGGGGTCACTGGACGACACGGGACGCTCAGGGGTCACTGGATGACATGGGACGCTCAGGGGTCACTTGATGACAGGGGATGCTCAGGGGTCACTGGACGACACGGGACGCTCAGGGGTCACTGGACGACATGGGAAGCTCAGGGGTCACTGGATGACATGGGACGCTCAGGGGTCACTTGATGACAGGGGATGCTCAGGGGTCACTGGATGACAGGGGATGCTCAGGGGTCACTGGATGACACAGGAAGCTCAGGGGTCACTGGACAACACGGGACGCTAAGGGGTCACTGGACGACACAGGAAGCTCAGGGGTCACTGGACAACACGGGATGCTCAGGGGTCACTGGATGACACGGGATGCTTAGGGGTCACTGGATGACACGGGATGCTCAGGGGTCACTGGAGGACATGGGAAGCTCAGGGGTCACTGGATGACAGGGGACACTCAGGGGTCACTGGACGACATGGGACGCTCAGGGGTCACTGGACGACACGGGACGCTCAGGGGTCACTGGACGACACGGGACGCTCAGGGGTCACTGGATGACACGGGACGCTCAGGGGTCACTGGAGGACAGGGGACGCTCAGGGGTCACTGGAGGACACGGGACGCTCAGGGGTCACTGGATGACACGGGATGCTCAGGGGTCACTGGAGGACATGGGAAGCTCAGGGGTCACTGGATGACAGGGGACACTCAGGGGTCACTGGACGACACGGGACGCTCAGGGGTCACTGGACGACACGGGACGCTCAGGGGTCACTGGACGACACGGGACGCTCAGGGGTCACTGGAGGACAGGGGACGCTCAGGGGTCACTGGAGGACAGGGGACGCTCAGGGGTCACTGGAGGACACGGGACGCTCAGGGGTCACTGGAGGACATGGGACGCTCAGGGGTCACTGGACAACACGAGACGCTCAGGGGTCACTGGATGACATGGGACGCTCAGGGGTCACTTGATGACAGGGGATGCTCAGGGGTCACTGGATGACAGGGGATGCTCAGGGGTCACTGGATGGCACAGGAAGCTCAGGGGTCACTGGACAACACAGGACGCTAAGGGGTCACTGGACGACACAGGAAGCTCAGGGATCACTGGACAACACGGGATGCTCAGGGGTCACTGGATGACACGGGATGCTCAGGAGTCACTGGAGGACATGGGAAGCTCAGGGATCACTGGATGACAGGGAACACTCAGGGGTCACTGGACGACAGGGGACGCTCAGGGGTCACTGGACGACACGGGACGCTCAGGTGTCACTGGACGAAACGGGATGCTCAGGGGTCACTGGACGACACGGGACGCTCAGGGGTCACTGGAGGACAGGGGACGCTCAGGGGTCACTGGAGGACACGGGACGCTCAGGGGTCACTGGACAACACGGGACGCTCAGGGGTCACTGGAGGACACGGGACGCTCAGGGGTCACTGGAGGACATAGGACGCTCAGGGGTCACTGGACAACACGGGACGCTCAGGGGTCACTGGAGGACATGGGAAGCTCAGGGGTCACTGGAGGACATAGGACGCTCTGGGGTCACTGGACAACACGGGACGCTCAGGAGTCACTGGAGGACATGGGAAGCTCAGGGGTCACTGAGTAAAAAGAGGCTGGAAGTCTGGCATGGAGGTAAGTACTCTAGCAAGCAGTGGCCCATGTAACTGTTGAGTGAATACCCGGCCATACTTTGCATTGCAGTTTGAAGTTGTACCAATCAGGAGAGCTGTCCCCAGACTTGGCTGTGGTTCCGATTGAAGCCTGGTAGTACCGGCAGCAGCAGAGAGGAGACTTGGTACCGGATCAGAGGGGATTGGACAGAAATATGAACTGCCAATGGAAGAAGTCTGGTAGCCCGGCCTGATATCCCGGTACATTTGTGGTGACTGCACTGCCAGGGCTGCTGTGGTTGGCGCAGTGTATGCCAGCGGGTGGCTCCCATGTGCCCGGCTAATAACTGTGAATGCGGGAGAAAATCCCTCCCATTGGGGCCCCAGACAGCCATCAAACCCTGACTGAGGTTCTAACCCTTCCACATTTCATCCAATACCAAACACAGGCCACATTACCCTCGAATGCGCCATTGTTAATGGACCTGCCTGACAATATTCGATCACAATAGTGCTTGCCTGACCCTGCACTGCAGTCCTGTCACTCGGCCTCTTGGTGGCAGCACAGGGCTGAAATCGTGGCGCGTATTTTCACGCAATGCTCATCTAAAACCGAACATTTTGTTTTCGCAGTTTGGGGGTCGGAATGAGAAGCACAATTTCTGCTGAATGAATTTCTCAGTGAAAGTTTAGCAACATTCATCTTCAATTGATTCCCAGGCATTAGGGACGGAGACGCGAAAAAAACTGACATTTATTTTTTTGTAAGTGAAAATTTTCAGAAAATTTTGCTGCCCATCCATAGTTTTGGGTGGTATGTGAAAGGATTAGAACCCCTGCCAGGATTTTTTTTTTTTTGTGCTACAAATGTACCAAACAAGTAGAACTGATATTACTAGAAGTCTCATCCAATAACAAGCCAACGCGTTACAGGGGCTCTGCGGTTTCTCCCTCCATCAAAGTTGCAAAGAAAATACGTAAAGATCACAATACAAAAAATCAAAATCAACTGTTTAGATCGGGGTTTCCGAATCAGCTCCATCTAGTGGTCATAACTTGGTATTTTCCTGATTCACTCCTGCCTTTATTAACCTAGAACCCCAGTATGCCTACTAGGTGGCTCCACCCCCCTTGGGTGCCACTATTGTGGCACATGTGCTCTACCTTACCTTTGGGTCCTGGCACAGCCCATCGGCACATCTATGCATGTGCAAATACAGGGAAAGGTCTTGTACTTCCCTGGCAGCAGTCGATGTGTGTGGGAAACCCTGCTCATGTGCAGATAGCTGGGGGTAACCAGTGCACGTGCAGATATGCTGCAAGGCTCTCTCAGGATCCGAACCCAGTGACACATAGTTACATTGTTGCATAGTTACACACATAGTTACATTGTTACATAGTTACATAGTCTGGCTGAAAAAAGACAAAAGTCCATCCAGTTCCACCATAGAAAAAGAAAAAAAAAGTTATAATCCTACACCCACAGTTGATCCAGAGGAAGGCAAAAAAACCCAGCAAAGCACGATCCAATCTGCTCCTGCAGGGGAAAATATTCCTTCCTGATCCCCCGAGAGGCAATCGGATATTCCCGGGATCAACTTTCCCTATAAATGTTATATCCAGTTATATTCTGTGTATCCAAGAAAGGATCCAGGACTTTTTTTTAAAAACAAAGCGAATTAACCCGTCTAGCTGTATGCGTTATAAACGGGGGTTCAGTTATCACACATTTGCAGATACATGTGTAAGCCACAGAGCCCCGTCACGGCACCCCGATATTCTGTAGTTCCTGACGCTACTAATTTTGAGAGCCCCCATAGTAGAGGCGCATGTATTTAATGGATAGACCGAGGGCAGGTGGACCTGGGGGAGCCCACCCCTCCATAACCACCTTCCGCCCGCCCTATAGTAATAAGATGGGCACAAGGTGCTTCTCTCATTCTGATAGGACGTCATATGATGTCTTACCAGACTCACTGCGCATGCGCAGCTCAGGGAGCGCGCAGCGTGGAGATCGCCGGTGCGCTCTGTCCCTCAGACACAGCGGATCATGGAAAGAGCAGAAGATGTCGGCTCGGTCATGTGATCAGCTGTGTCCAATCACAGCTGATCACATGTAAACACGGAAATGCCGGTTATCGGCATTTCTCTCCTCTCGAGCTGTCCCGCTGACAGGAGAGGAGAGCCGGTAATCGGCTTTCCGTGGAGGGGACATGTACACTGATCATCAGGGCACTGATCAGTGTGCCCTGATGATCAGTGTAGCCCCAGAAGTGCCACCTGTCAGTGCTCATCAGTTCCACGTGCCAGTGCCCATCAGTGCCACATCAATGCCACATATCAGTGCCCATCTGAGCTGCCTTTCAATGTCACCCATCAGTGCCAGTCAGTGCCACCTATCTGTACTGCCAATCAGTGCCACCTATCAGTGCCAGTCAGTGCTACCTAACAGTGCCAGACAGTGCTGCCTATAAGTGCCACCTATCAGTGCCATATATCAGTGTCATATATCAGTGCCGCCTTTCAGTGCCCATCAGTGATGCCTGTCAATGCCCATCAGTGCAACCTACCAGTGCCTCCTCATCAGTGCCCATCACTGCAGCCTCATTAGTGCGCATCAGTGAAGGAGAAAAATCACTTATTTACAAAATTGTATAACAAAAACTTTTTTTTTTCAAAATTTTCAGTGGTTTTTGGTTTGTTTAAGAAAGAATAAAAATCCCCGAAGTGATTAAATACCACCAAAATAAAGCTCTGTCTGTCTCAAAAAAAGGATAAAAATGTCATACGGGTACAGTGTTGCATGACCGCGCAATTGTCATTCAAAGTGCGACAGCGCTGAAAGCTGGAAATTGGCCTGGACTGGAAGGGGGTAGAAGTGTCCTGTAGGCAGGAAGGGGGTAGAAGTGCCCTGTAGGCAGGAAGGGGGTAGAAGTGCCCGGTAGGCAGGAAGGGGGTAGAAGTGCCCGGTAGGCAGGAAGGGGGTAGAAGTGCCCTGTAGGCAGGAAGGGGGTAGAAGTGCCCGGTGGGCAGGAAGGGGGTAGAAGTGCTCTGTAGGCAGGAAGGGGGTAGAAGTGCCCGGTAGGCAGGAAGGGGGTAGAAGTGCCCGGTAGGCAGGAAGGGGGTAGAAGTGCCCTGTAGGCAGGAAGGGGGTAGAAGTGCCCGGTAGGCAGGAAGGGGGTAGAAGTGCCGAGTAGGCAGGAAGGGGGTAGAAGTGTCCTGTAGGCAGGAAGGGGGTAGAAGTGCCCTGTAGGCAAGAAGGAGGTAGAAGTGTCCTGTAGGCAGGAAGGGGGTAGAAGTGCCCGGTAGGCAGGAAGGGGGTAGAAGTGTCCTGTAGGCAGGAAGGGGGTAGAAGTGCCCTGTAGGCAGGAAGGGGGTAGAAGTGTCCTGTAGGCAGGAAGGGGGTAGAAGTGCCCGGTAGGCAGGAAGGGGGTAGAAGTGCCCTGTAGGCAGGAAGGGGGTAGAAGTGCCCTGTAGGCAGGAAGGGGGTAGAAGTGCCCTGTAGGCAGGAAGGGGGTAGAAGTGCCCTGTAGGCAGGAAGGGGGTAGAAGTGCCCGGTAGGCAGGAAGGGGGTAGAAGTGCCCGGTAGGCAGGAAGGGGGTAGAAGTGTCCTGTAGGCAGGAAGGGGGTAGAAGTGCCCTGTAGGCAGGAAGGGGGTAGAAGTGCCCGGTAGGCAGGAAGGGGGTAGAAGTGCCCTGTAGGCAGGAAGGGGGTAGAAGTGCCCTGTAGGCAGGAAGGGGGTAGAAGTGCCCTGTAGGCAGGAAGGGGGTAGAAGTGCCCTGTAGGCAGGAAGGGGGTAGAAGTGCCCGGTGGGCAGGAAGGGGTTAAAAGTACAGGAGCACAACGGACTATCTGGAATATCGGGGTGCCATGACATGGCTCTGTGGCTTACGCATGTATCTGCAAATGTGTGCTAACTGAACCCCTGATTATAACGCATACTGCTAGACGGGTTGATTCGCTTTGTTTGCAGGCTGGTTAGAAAGCTGAGCCGGGAACTTTTCTCTTTTGTTTGGCATGCGTCGCCCGTCCATGCGCTCCTTGCTGTGATGGCCAGTTATAGACTGGGGCAGCGACCATTTTTTGTACTGTTGAATTTTTTTTTAGTGGTTGAACTGGATGGACATTTGTCTTTTTTCAGTCAGACTAACTATGTAACTCTGAATTGTTGGTGGGGGGCGCACTGGACACCTTGGCTGCCATTGTTGCTGGGTGTCCGGTGAGAGTAATGCTCATCTTAATCTAGGGCCCCGCCATCTTCATACTGCCTCTGGTTGTGAGGATGAGCCCCCTGAAGTCATTCATGTTGCCCATCTCCTACTAGACTTCTCAACGCTCCTCTCACCAACATCACCACATACAATGCAGGGCCACCTACCAATGCTGGAGGTATGTCACCAGAGGTCACTAAGCGATAGAGGGCAGAGGTCGCTACTAATTGATATGGAGTTCAGAAATCACCAGTATGTTATGTGGTGTTCAGAGGTCAGTAGTAAGTGGAGCAGAGTTCAGAGGTCAGTAGTAAGTGGAGCAGAGTTCAGAGGTCAGTAGTAAGCGGTGCAGAGTTCAGAGGTCAGTAGTAAGCGGTGCAGAGTTCAGAGGTCAGTAGTAAGCGGTGCAGAGTTCAGAGGTAAGCAGTAAGTGACTCAGAGGTCAGTAGCAAGTGGCTCAGAGGTCAGTAGTAAGTGGCACAGAGGTCAGTAGTAAGTGGCGCAGAGTTCAGAGGTCAGTAGTAAGAGGCACAGAGGTCAGTAGTAAGTGGTGCAGAGTTCAGAGGTCAGTAGTAAGTGGCACAGAGGTCAGTAGTAAGTGGCACAGACGTCAGTAGTAAGTGGTGCAGAGTTCAGAGGTCAGTAGTAAGTGGCACAGAGGTCAGTAGTAAGTGGCACAGAGGTCAGTAGTAAGTGGCGCAGAGGTCAGTAGTAAGTGGCACAGAGGTCAGTAGTAAGTGGCACAGAGGTCAGTAGTAAGTGGCGCAGAGGTCAGAGGTCAGTAGTAAGTGGAACAGAGGTCAGTAGTAAGTGGCGCAGAGGTCAGTAGTAAGTGGCGCAGAGTTCAGAGGTCAGTAGTAAGTGGCGCAGAGTTCAGAGGTCAGTAGTAAGTGGCGCAGAGTTCAGAGGTCAGTAGTAGGTGGCTCAGAGGTCAGTAGTAAGTGGTGCAGAGTTCAGAGGTCAGTAGTAAGAGGCACAGAGGTCAGTAGTAAGTGGCGCAGAGTTCAGAGGTCAGTAGTAAGAGGCGCAGAGTTCAGAGGTCAGTAGTAAGAGGCGCAGAGGTCAGTAGTAAGTGGCGCAGAGTTCAGAGGTCAGTAGTAAGAGGTGCAGAGGTCAGTAGTAAGTGGCGCAGAGTTCAGAGGTCAGTAGTAAGAGGCGCAGAGTTCAGAGGTCAGTAGTAAGAGGCGCAGAGGTCAGTAGTAAGTGGCACAGAGGTCAGTAGTAAGTGGTGCAGAGTTCAGAGGTCAGTAGTAAGTGGCACAGAGGTCAGTAGTAAGTGGTGCAGAGGTCGGTAGTAAGTGGTGCAGAGTTCAGAGGTCAGTAGTAAGTGGCGCAGAGTTCAGAGGTCAGTAGTAAGAGGCTCAGAGGTCAGTAGTAAGTGGCACAGAGGTCAGTAGTAAGTGGCGCAGAGGTCAGTAGTAAGCGGTGCAGAGTTCAGAGGTCAGTAGTAAGTGGCGCAGAGGTCAGAGATTATCAGCGCCCGTGCTCCATTTTCTTGTTTGCAGGCCAGGGGGCCCAGCTTCTACTTCTGCACACAGGCCCTCTGCTTTCAGAAACGCTCGGGGCGTACACACGTGTGCAAATGAACAAGGGATGTCTGTGGCAGGGAAGGGGTTACAGCGCTTCTCTCTCTCTTAGTGCTCATCTAACAAAGCTGATTGGTTCTTCTGTAAAACACTTTATATAACGGAACATAAACAGTGTTCATTTCCCAGCGCCGAGTCCCGGAACCGGCTTGGTAAAAATAACGAATTGGCCGAATTCAGGGTCTCATTATTTATAAAGAACAATGGGAAGAGCCGCAGATTTATTTCCAGCTACTTCTGGACGCCGCGATCTTTCCCATGGCGGGCGACGTTCGCAGGATCCACGTGACTGCAAAATATGGGAAAGCGGAGTGTAATATGAATGAATATGCAGGGAAGCTGCCAGGCTCCAGCGCTGCGATGAATGAGATCTGCAATCATTTAACAATGTCAATGACGGTCCTGGCAAGGAGACCGCCGCATGCTCTGCGCTATTTTTGGCGTGGAAAAGTAGAGGTTTCGCATCTTTCAGCGTAAAGTTTTTACATGCAAATATTTTCCCATCTAATGAACGTGTAAACTAGAGAAAGTGTATTTTAGTATTGAACCTTTAGATAGTATAATGGGAAGGACGCACCCAGCGCCATAAAAGCCTGAGGGCGTATGAGGTCATGGAGGAACGATCCCGTGTCTATGACCTCACAATTCCACAGATGACATCAGGGGCGGACTGACCATTCGAGAACCCGGGCACTGCCTGAGGGCCCGGGGTCAGTAGGGGGCCCCATGAGATGCCCCTGGTACCTTTCATAGGCTTTTTTAGGTGTGGTTTGAGTGTGGGCGAGGACACGGGGGCCCCATGATCCCCTATTGCCCGGGGGCCCCATAAAGTGTTAGTCCGCTCCTGGATGACATCACTGCTGCCCAGAAGAAGATCACCTCTAGAGATTGAGCCCGGATTCACACTGATGCGGTGCAGAATTCGTGGCGTCTTCAGTGTGAATTACGCACCGCGTCAGATTCGCACCCCGTTCATGCGAACCGCTGCGGGTGTGCATGTTAACAACACCATGAAATCGTTCCGCAAAACGCGGTGCGATGTGCAGAATCGGATCACATAGGTGTGAGTACCCAAATCCGATTCTAGTGCGGACCCAAAAAAGGGTCCTGCACCTTCTTGGTGCGGGTGCGGTGCAATTAGAGCCATACAAAATGTACGACTCCGATCGCACCGCACACACATCGCATGTGATTGGCAGAGGAATGCGGTGAGTTCCTGTGCGAATCACACGCAATATACCGCACTGCATGTATGTGAACCCGGGCTAAAGGTGTAAAAGATATGACAGGTCCCCTTATTATTTATTATTATTATTTATTTTTATTTTTGGATATACTTTGGACACTATTTTTGGATATTCAATTATTTTGAATTAATCTTTGGATATTGTTTTTTGAAATTTTATTGTTTATTTAATAAGTCATTTATTTTATTTAATTTCATTTATTTTTGTATTTCTGCGTATGGCTTTTGAGTATAAGTGAAGGAAAAGGTTTATTATTAGGTCCCCTTTAGCCCCCATTCAGTCGATTTTGATGCATTTTATTATGAGCAGTAGCAGGGGCGGACTGACAACTCATGGGGCCCCCAGGCAATAGGGGATCATGGGGCCCCTGTGTCCTTGCCCAAACTCAAAAAAGCCTATGAAAAAGGTACCAGGGGCATCTCATGGGGCCCCCTACTGACCCGAGTGCCCAAGTTTCCAAATGGTCAGTCCGCCTCTGGGCAGTAGTGAAATATCACATTATGTCCACTAGATGGAGCTGAAGAGCATAGGAAATACATATGTAAAAAGAGATACAATGTAACAATTGTAGACAACACTAGAGGGAATTAGCAAATTGGTTCAACTATTGGTTACAATCACCAGCCAGTTCCCTCTAGTGTTCTCTAGAACTGCATGGATCACTTCGTCCTGTCCCAGTCTGCACTGAGGCTGACCTGTTAGTGTGGTTCCCTTTAGAGACCAGCTAATTCCCTCTAGTGTTCTCTAGAACTGCATGGATCACCTGGTCCTGTCCAGGGGCGGACTGACCATTTGGAAACTCGGGCACTGCCCGAGGGCCCGGGGTCAGTAGGGGGCCCCATGAGATGCCCCTGGTACCTTTTTCATAGGCTTTTTTGAGTTTGGGCAAGGACACAGGGGCCCCATAATCCCCTATTGCCCGGGGGCCCCACGAGTTGTCAGTCCACCCCTGGTCCTGTCCATGTCTGTACTATGTCTCTCTTTGCAGCAGCTGAAAGCCAGCGGGAGGGAGAGGAGAAGAAGCCGGCTTTCAGCTGCTGCAGAGAGAGCCATACACGGGATCGATTCCAGTAATTGCCCCCCCCCCAACCGCCGTGCCGATCACCCTCCCTGCCCATGTCCGATTCACCTAGCTGCTGGGCCCCCCTTGCTGGCCTGGGCCCCATACAGGAGGACTGGTGGTACCCCCTTATCCACGGCCCCACTTACAGATACAACGGGTTCTTTGAGGGCAACCATACTGCTGATACGGCCCGCGATGAAATGGAGTTTGAAATGGAGTTTGACATTGCCCGGGGGCCCCATGAGTTGTCAGTCCGCCCCTGCGCCAGTCAGTGCCATCAGTCAGTGCCACCGATCAGTGCCCAGTAGTGCTACCAGTCAATACCCAGCAGTGCCACCAGGCAGTGCCCATCATCAATGCCAGCTCAACAGTGCTGCCTATCAGTGCCACCCATCAGTGCCGCCTATCTGTGCCATCTCATCAGTGCAGCCTATCTGTGCCCATTAGTGTCGCCTATCAGTGCCCATCAGTGCTGCCCAGGGGCGGACTGACAACTCATGGGGCCCAAGGGCAATAGGGGCTCATGGGGCCCCTATGTCCTTGCCCAAACTCAAAAAAGCCTATGATAAAGGTACCAGGGGCATCTCATGGGGCCCCCTACTGACCCCGGGCCCTCGGGCAGTGCCCGAGTTTCCAAATGGTCAGTCCGCCCCTGGTGCTGCCTATCCGTGCCACCTCATCAGTGCCCAACAGTGCTGCCTATCAGTGCCGCCTATCAGTGTCTCCTATCAGCGCCCATCAGTGCTGCCTCATCAACACACATCAGTGGAGTATAATTGTTTGCAAAATATTATAATAGAAACAAAGAAAAACTTTTTTTTTTCAAATTTTTTGCTCTTTTTTTGTTTATAGGGTACAGTGTTGCATGACCGCGCAATTGTCATTCAAAGTGTGACAGCGCTGAAAGCTGAAGATTGGCCTGGACAGGAAGGGGGTGACAGTGCCCGGTAGGTGAGGGGTTAATGACACAGATTCTGGGGCTGAATGAATGCAGATGGGGCACTAAGTGAGTCTAATTACCACCATAGTCAGCCCCAACCCGGGTCAGTAACATGTGCTCGGGATAAGGTGCCCCCCTACGCCCCCCCCCCCCCCCCCCGCACTCCCTCCCTCCCTTCCCTCCCATGGTTAGCTCACTGTCCATGTTAGATGGTAGATAGCAAAAGATAATGATGGAGGGAGGTGAGTGCAGCGGAATCTGGGGGGGGGGGGTTGGGGGGGTGCGGGGGGGGGGGGGTTTGGGGGGGTGCGGGGGGGGGGGGGTTCTGCGTTCCTGCGCTGCACTCGATCAAGCCCTGAGAGCTGAGATCTGTCATCAGCTGATTGGATACATTTGTACTGAACAATGTTACATTGTATAACTGATGACAGATCTTCACTTCTGAGGATTTTCTGAAGAAATTCAGCTTTCCTGATTTTATTGTTTACACACAGAGGACACGACATGGAGGACAGAGGACAAGGATACGGACAGGAGGAGTTCATTGTGTTCTCTGCTGCCCAGTAGAACCATCCCACCATCCCTGTGCTGAGTTCCCAGGTCTGTACGCCCGCTGTGCCCACTATGAGGGGTTCCCCCCATCCCTGTGCTGAGATCCCGGGTCTGTACGCCCGCTGTGCCCACTATGAGGGGTTCCCCCCATCCCTGTGCTGAGATCCCGGGTCTGTACGCCCGCTGTGCCCACTATGAGGGGTTCCCCCCATCCCTGTGCTGAGATCCCGGGTCTGTACGCCCGCTGTGCCCACTATGAGGGGTTCCCCCCATCCCTGTGCTGAGATCCCGGGTCTGTACGCCCGCTGTGCCCACTATGAGGGGTTCCCCCCATCCCTGTGCTGAGATCCCGGGTCTGTACGCCCGTTGTGCCCACTATGAGGGGTTCCCACCATCCCTGTGCTGAGATCCCGGGTCTGTACGCCCGCTGTGCCCACTATGAGGGGTTCCCACCATCCCTGTGCTGAGATCCCGGGTCTGTACGCCCGCTGTGCCCACTATGAGGAGTTCCCACCATCCCTTTGCTGAGATCCCGGGTCTGTACACCCGCTGTGCCCATTATGAGGGGTTCCCACCATCCCTGTGCTGAGTTCCCGGGTCTGTACACCCGCTGTGCCCCTTATGAGGCAATTACTGGAATCGATCCCCTGTATGGCTCTCTCTGCAGCAGCTGAAAGCCGGCTTCTTCTCTTCTTCCTCCCACTGGCTTTCAGCTGCTGCAAAGAGAGACATAGTACAGACATGGACAGGACCAGGGGTGGACTGACAACTCGTGGGGCCCCCAGGCAATAGGGGATCATGGGGCCCCTGTGTCCTTGCCCAAACTCAAAAAAGCCTATGATTAAGGTACCAGGGGCATCTCATGGGGCCCCCTACTGACCCCGGGTCCTCGGGCAGTGCCCTAGTTTCCAAATGATCAGTCCGCCCCTGGACTGGCGGCACTGCTGGGCACTGCTGGCCGGCACTGATGGATTGCACTGCTGAGCTGCACTGATGGGCACTTGTGGGCAGCACTGGCGGGCGGCACTGCTGGGAACCGATCATCAGTGCCGGTCCCTCCTCTGACAACTGCCACTTCTCAGCAGTATTTTCCTCATGCTGTGACAGTGCGAGGAAAGTGCAGCTGATAACCGGCAATTGCATTTCCCTGTGATCAGCGTGTCGTTGGACACGGCTGATCATGTGGTAAAAGGCTGCTGTGATTGGCATCTTACCACATCACATGAGATCGGCGGGTGCGTGCCCCCCGGGGGCGTGCAGGAGAGCGCGTTCTGGGAGGACGTCATTCGGCTATCTGCGGTCGGCAAGAGGTTAATGTGTGTTCAGGTTTACAGGGATGAGGTGGCAACCCTGGGGGAGCATGGGGGAGGGGAGGGGGGGCTGGTTCACCTTTTTATGTTTTGTAAGAAGGTGGACTTACCCTTCAGCTTGTTGCCCCCCACTTAACACTGTGGGGGTGATTAACTAAATCTGGAGAGGTGCTTTAAAGCCGAGCTCCACCCAAAAGGGGAAGTTCCACTTTAAAGATTGATCCCCACCTCCCCATTAAGGATTGGCACCTTTTGGGGGGCGGGTACCCGAATTTGACAGGTACCCGCTCCCACTTCCGCTGCAATTGCCTAGGCGATCGAAAGCGGAAGTCGCCCCCCCCCCCCCCCCCCCTAGTCTTTGGGTCCCAGAAGACGACGGGGCCATTCAGGAAGCGCAGCGCTTCTCGCACATGCTCAGTGGGAAGCTTGCGGCTTCACAGCCGGGAGCCCACACTGAAGATGCCGGCCTGGAATACAGGACGGCCAGTGAAACGGGCTGCGGGGGCAACACGGGACCGAGGGACAGGTAAGTGGCTGTTTTTTAAAAGTCAGTAGATACAGTTTTTGTAGCTGCTGACTTTTTAATTTTTTTACAGTGAGTGGAGCTCCGCTTTAAGTGTTGGGCACCAGAGGGAGGTGAAGGTATCACTGAAATATATGCACAGCCTTTGTTACTGGTTTCCTCCTCTGGACTCCTCCTACTGTCTGGGACTAATTCATGGCTATTCCCAATGCGATGCGTCTGATTCATTGTCCAGTGTAAGGGGGGGGGGGGTTTGTACAGCATGCAGCATCCTCCCCTGGACTGCACAATCTCCCTGAGCCCGGGTTCACATATATGCGGTGCCGTATATCGCATGTGATTCACGCAGGAACCGCACCGCATTCCTCTGCCAATCACGTGTGATTTGTGTGCGGTGCGATCGGAGTCGTGCATCTTGTATGGCTCTAATCGCACTTCATCCGCACCAAAAACATGCCGGACCATTTTTTTTTGGGTCCGCACTAGAATCGGATCGCACGGGTATTCACACCTATGTGATTAGAATCTGTACATCGCACCGCGTTTTGCAGACCGATTTCAGGGTTTTGTTAAGATACACACCCGCAGCGGTTCGCATGAACGGGGGCCGATTCTGATGCGCTGAAAACGCTGCAAATGCCGCACCTCATTGGTGTGATCCTGGGCTTACACATGGGATTCCAATTACTTTTCCATTCATGGTGATCTCCTTTGAGTGGCAGATATATATAATATACATGGTGCAAAACATTGATTAAAAATAGTATCCTCACTTTTTTGCTGGTGATGCGTACAAAGTCCCAGAGACATGATACATACACTTTATTGCCAAAAGTATTGGGCCCACCCTCCAAATCATGTGATTCAGGTGTTCCAATCCCCTCCATATCATGTGATTCAGGTGTTCCAATCCCCTCCATATCATGTGATTCAGGTGTTCCAATCCCCTCCATATCATGTGATTCAGGTGTTCCAATCCCCTCCATATCATGTGATTCAGATGTTCCAATCCCCTCCATATCATGTAATTCGGGTGTTCCAATCCCCTCCATATCATGTGATTCAGGTGTCCCAATCCCCTCCCAAACATGTGATTCGAGTGTTCCAATCCCCTCCCAATCATGTGATTCGAGTGTTCCAATCCCCTCCATATCATGTGATTCAGGTGTTCCAATCCCCTCCATATCATGTGATTCAGGTGTTCCAATCCCCTCCCAATCATGTGATTCAGGTGTTCCAATCCCTCCATATCATGTGATTCAGGTGTTCCAATCCCCTCCAAATCATGTGATTCAGGTGTTCCAATCCCCTCCATATCATGTGATTCAGGTGTTCCAATCCCCTCCATGGACACAGGTGTATACAATCAAGCCCCTAGGCATGCAGACTGCTTCTACAAACATTGGTGAAAGAATGGGTTGCTCTCAGGAGCTCAGTGACTCCAAGCGTGGTCCCGTGATAGGTGGCCACCTTGGCAATAAGTCCATCCGGGACATTTCCTGGCTACTAAATATTCCACGCTCAACTGTTAGTGGGATTATAACAAAGTGGAAGCAACTGGGAACAACAGCCACTCAGCCACCAAGTGGTAGGCCACGTCACATAACAGGGTGGGGTCAGCGCATGCTGAAGCGCACGGTGCGCAGAAGTTGCCAACTGCCTGCAGAGTCAATAGCTAAAGACCTCCAAACTTGGTGTGGCCTTCAGATGAGCCCAACAACAGTGTGTAGAGAGCTTCATGGAATGGGTTTCCATGGCCGAGCAGCTGCATCCAAGCCTTACATCACCAAGTGCAATGCAAAGGGTCGGATGCCGTGGTGTAAAGCACGCCACCACTGGATTCTAGTGCAGGGGAGACGTGTTCTCTGGAGTGACCAATCACGCTCCTCTGTCTGGCAATGCAATGGACGTGTCTGGGTTTGGTGGTTGCCAGAAGAACAGTACTTGCCT
>NW_028319921.1:0-37500 GCF_062004578.1 Staurois parvus
TCACAGCACAATTGGGCGGAGTTAGCGATGGCATCACCGGTAGCTCTGCGCAATTGTTTACATCTGACTGACAAATTTCAGACGATGGATTACAACGATGGAACCTTTTTTGGGGCTTTTTTTTTTAATTAAGACACACGGTGTGACTTGGCATGCGATTTAAATGTCATGCGACTTGCAAATCGCATGCCACGCTCTCACTGACCTTTGGCCGATCACAGCACAATTGGGCGGACTGACAATTTATTCATTCAGGCACTGCCCGAGGGCCCAGGGTCAGTAGGGGGCCCCATGAGATGCCCCTGGTACCTTTCATAGGCTTTTTTGGGTGTGATTTGAGTGTGGGCGAGGACACAGGGGCCCCATGATTTCCTATTGCCCGGGGGCCCCATGAGTAGTCAGTGCGCTACCTGTGCGGAGCTAGCAGTGGCGTCACCGCTAGCTCCGCCCAATTGTTTACATCTGACTGCTAAATGTCAGATTGCGTCAAATGCTCGGCGGGTGTGGACAGGCCAGCGGGTGCGTTTTTTTTTTTCATTTTGGCGAGTCAGTGTCGTTGCGACAACGCCGGACGCCGTGATTGATGGATTACAACAATGAAACCATTTATTGCGCTTTGTTTTTTTTTATTAAGACCCCTCACACTGGGTGTGACTTGGCATGCGATTTGCAAATTGCATGCCACACTCTCACAGTGCATTGGTAGAGCCATAATTGGCCAAAGCCATGCACCTGACCTTTGGCCAATCACAGCACAATTGGGTGGAGCTAGCGGTGGCATCACCGCTAGCTCCGCCCAATTGATTACATCTGACCGATAAATGTCAGATTGCGGCGAGTGCTCAACGGGCGCAGACTTTTTTTTTTTTCATTTTGGCGAGTCACTGTTGTCACGCCAACTCTGGACGCCATGATTGATGATGGATTACAACGATGGAAACATTTTTGGGGCTTTTTTTTTCTTTTTAGGACCCCGGTCACACTGGGTGCCGCTTGGGGAGCGATTTGCAAATCGCATGTTAAGTCGCCCCTCATTGTCCGCAGTTACCACTACTTTTGGTGTGAATTGCATAGACTTCTGTGCCGGATGTCTTGCAAATTGCACCTGAAATCGGCGGGTCCTCCGACTTGGAAATCATGCGACTTCGCTGTAAGTCGGGATGGGTGTGACCGGGGGGGGGGGTGGTAAGGGACGGTTGTGCTTTTTCTTCAGTTATGATCTCCTTATTTTTTGTACAGAATTCAACCCTTTAGTGAATGGATAGGGGTACAAATACCTCTTATTCATTCCTGTTCTTGGATCAAGGGTCTGGTAGGAAGTTAGGGGGACCCCACCCTTCCCCCCCCCATTTTCTAGGGGTGGGGTCCCCCTTAAAAGTCCTACCAGGCGTAAAAGGGCCCGGTATGGCTTTTAGAGGAAACCCCATGCACTTTTTTTTTTCTGGCATGGAATAAGGGGGGGGGGACATGCAATGTATCCCTCTCCTCCATACAATGTATCCCTCTCCTCCATACAATGTATCCCTCTCCTCCATACAATGTATCCCTCACCTCCATACAATGTATCCCTCTCCTCCATACAATGTATCGCTCTCCTCCATACAATGTATCCCTCTCCTCCATACAATCTATCCCTCTCCTCCATACAATGTATCGCTCTCCTCCATACAATGTATCTTTGTCCTCCATACAATGTATCCCTCTCCTCCATACAATGTATCCCTCTCCTCCATACAATGTATCCCTCTCCTCCATAAAATGTATCCCTCTCCTCCATACAATGTATCCCTCTCCTCCATACAATGTATCCCTCACCTCCATACAATGTATCCCTCTCCTCCATACAATGTATCCCTCTCCTCCATACAATGTATCGCTCTCCTCCATACAATGTATCCCTCTCCTCCATACAATGTATCCCTCTCCTCCATACAATGTATATCTCTCCTCCATACAATGTATCGCTCTCCTCCATACAATGTATCCCTCTCCTCCATACAATCTATCCCTCTCCTCCATACAATGTATATCTCTCCTCCATACAATGTATCGCTCTCCTCCATACAATGTATCTTTGTCCTCCATACAATGTATCCCTCTCCTCCATAAAATGTATCCCTCTCCTCCATACAATGTATCCCTCTCCTCCATACAATGTATCCCTCTCCTCCATAAAATGTATCCCTCTCCTCCATACAATGTATCCCTCTCCTCCATACAATGTATCCCTCTCCTCCATACAATGTATCGCTCTCCTCCATACAATGTATCCCTCTCCTCCATACAATCTATCCCTCTCCTCCATACAATGTATATCTCTCCTCCATACAATGTATCGCTCTCCTCCATACAATGTATCTTTGTCCTCCATACAATGTATCCCTCTCCTCCATAAAATGTATCCCTCTCCTCCATACAATGTATCCCTCTCCTCAATACAATGTATCCCTCTCCTCCATACAATGTATCCCTCTCCTCCATACAATGCATCCCTCTCCTCCATACAATGCATCCCTCTCCTCCATACAATGTATCCCTCTCCTCCATACAATGCATCCCTCACCTCCATAAAATGCATCCCTCACCTCCATACAATGCATCTCTCTCCTCCATACAATGTATCCCTCTCCTCCATACAATGCATCCCTCACCTCCATACAATGCATCCCTCACCTCCATACAATGCATCCCTCACCTCCATACAATGCATCCCTCACCTCCATACAATGCATCCCTCACCTCCATACAATGCATCCCTCACCTCCATACAATGTATCTCTCTCCTCCATACAATGTATCGCTCTCCTCCCTACAATGTATCTCTGTCCTCCATACAGAGAGAGAAAATTAGAATCAGGAGTTACGGGTCCCGATCGTAAGTATGGGACCCGGAACCTTCGGTGAGACCTGAGCCGTGGTATTGGGAGTGTGCTGTGTGGCGTGCTCCCAGCAAAAGGGGGGGGCATACTCAAATATGCAACCCCGCCACATAAAGACCAAAGCGATTTGCCCGCATATTTGTGTTACGTCGGCGTTAGGGGATAAGGGATATTTTAGTATATTTTGAATCTTTGTGTTCAGAGTTCACAGAATTTGTTTCTTTTGTTGTTTGATCAATATGGGTGTTCTGTTCCTTTTCATGTTTTGTTTGACTTTTTTCTGTATTTTTTTTCCTTTCAGTGAGAATTACTTAAAATAATAAAACTAATGAATGTCCTGTTTTTGGCAAAAGCTCAGGTCCAGGGTGGTTTATTGGAGCTTCTGTCACCTTCATGTAGACGGGGTCCAGGCAGCGGGTCCGGTGCCAGTCTCTCTCCAGCGCTGATTTCCCATGGTTGTGGTTTCTGATCGTTGTTAGATGATAGGAGATGAGAAGTGTTTTGCTTTGCTTCTTTCTTTCTTTTTTTTTATTTAAACTTTTATTTGATTTTCCAGTACAAAAAGAACAACACATTTGTAAAACTATTTCACGTATACACATTCCATTTACCCCACTATTACCCCCACCCTTCCACTGTCCCCCCAACCCATTTTCCCCCATCCACATCCTCTTTCCTGAACTATATCTTCTCTTGTGTTTATCTATCTCTGATACATCTCTCTCTCAAATTCTCAATTAAGGTTCTCTCCTGACTTCTAAACCTCTGGTTCAGGGGCAGACTGACAACTCATGGGCCACTGAGCAATAGGGGATCATGGGGCCCCTGTGTCCTTGCCCAAACTCAAAAAAACCTATGAAAAAGGTACCAGGGGAATCTCATGGGGCCCCTTACTGACCCCGGGCCCTCGGGCAGTGCCCCAGTTTCCAAATGGTCAGTCCACCCCTGCTCTGGTTCCATATATCTTTCAGAGGATTTAAACTTCAGCCAACTACATCACGTTTTCCTAACTTTTTCCATTTCATCCTCCATGTGACATGTGCTCCTCCATCCTATAAATATTAACAACTCTCTTTATCCATTCATTATATAATAACCTCTTCAAGAATTTCAACTTCCTACCCCCTTCTCTCTGTGTACATAAAGAGGCATCCAACTGAGAGTCTAAACAAAGATTCAAATCTCCCGCCACGACCAGACTTCCTTTTTTAACACCTCGCCTACCGGGCACCTCTACCCCCTTCCTGCCTACAGGACACTTTTACCCCCTTCCTGCCTACCGGGCACTTCTACCCCCTTCCTGCCTACAGGACACTTCTACCCCATTCCTGCCTACAGGGCACTTCTACCCCCTTCCTGCTTACAGGGCACTTCTACCCCCTTCCTGCCCACCGGACACTTCTACCCCCTTCCTGCCTACCAGACACTTCTACCCCCTTCCTGCCTACCGGGCACTTCTACCCCCTTCCTGCTTACAGGGCACTTCTATCCCCGTCCAGCCTACAGGGCACTTCTACCCCCTTCCTGCCCACCGGACACTTCTACCCCCTTCCTGCCTACAGGGCACTTCTACCCCCTTCCTGCCTACAGGGCACTTCTACCCCCTTCCTGCCTACCAGGCACTTCTACCCCCTTCCTGCCTACCGGACACTTCTATCCCCTTCCTGCCTACCGGGCACTTCTACCCCCTTCCTGCCTACAGGGCACTTCTACCCCCTTCCTGCCTACCGGGCACTTCTACCCCCTTCCTGCCCCCCGGACACTTCTACCCCCTTCCTGCCCACCGAACACTTCTACCCCCTTCCTGCCGACAGGGCACTTCTACCCCCTTCCTGCCCACCGGGCACTTCTACCCCCTTCCTGCCTACCGGCACTTCTACCCCTTTCCTGCCTACCGGGCACTTCTACCCCCTTCCTGCCTACGGGGCACTTCTACCCCCTTCCTGCCTACGGGGCACTTCTACACCCTTCCTGCCTACGGGGCACTTCTACCCCCTTCCTGCCTACGGGGCACTTCTACCCCCTTCCTGCCTACAGGGCACTTCTACCCCCTTCCTGCCTACAGGGCACTTCTACCCCCTTCCTGCCTACAGGGCACTTCTACCCCCTTCCTGCCTACCGGACACTTCTACCCCCTTCCTGCCTACAGGGCACTTCTACCCCCTTCCTGCCCAGGCCAATATTCAGTTTCAGCGCTGTCACACTTTGTCATGCAACATTGTACTCATATGTAATTGTTATAATTTTTTTCCACAAATAGAGCTTTCTTTTGGTGGTATTTACTCCCCGCTGGATGTTTTATTTTTTGCGCTATAAACAAAAAAAGCAAAAAATTTGAAAAAAAAAAAGTTTCTTTGTTTATTATAAAATTTTGCAAACAGGTAATTTTTCTCCTTCACTGATGTGCGTTGATGAGGCTGCACTGATAGGCAGCACTGATGGGCACTGCTAAGCTGGCACTGAGAGGCGGCATTGACAGGCTGGACTGCTGGGCACTGACTGGCGGCACTGCTGGACAATGACTGGTAGCACTGCTGGGCTGCACTGATGGGCACAGGTGGGTGGTGGGCGGAACTGGTGGGTGGCACTGCTGGGCACTGATCATCAGTGCCTTGATGATCGGTGCCGATCCCTGCTCTGACAACTGCTGATTCTCGGCAGGACTTTCCTCTGATCTGACAGTGTGAGGAAAGTGCAGTCGAGAACCGGAAATTGCATTTCCCGGTGATCAGCGTGTCATTGGACACGGCTGACCATGTGGTAAAAGGCAGCTGTGATTGGCCTTTTACCACATCATGTGATCAGCTGTGTCCGTAGGACACAGCGCTCATGGAGATCGGCCTCCCAGAACTGGCCTCCGCAGTACAGCCGTCATGCAGCTACCTGCGGTCAGCAACTGGTTAAATTCAGAGAGTTTCCCTAACACTCCTCTAGGAATATCCCCGGGTTTGTGTTCAGCAATATATATATATTAGTGAATGTATATTCCAATCCTTGTAACTTTCCCCGAAGAAACAGAAAACCGACCCTCTGGGTCCTCCAGTCTACTTTCCAGGGAAAAATTACAGTATTTTTTGCTCCATAAGACACATGTCCCCCCCCCCCCCCCCCGTGTTAGAATACCAGGCCGGCCACTCGGCTCTTCTTTGCAGACCTCCAGTGGTCCTACCTGCTCCTCGGTCCAGCGGTGTCCTCAATCTTCTCTCCTCAACGCCGGCATGGGCACCCAGCTGTGACAGCTTGTTAATTCACAGCCGGGTGCCCACTGTGCATGCGCGAGAAGCGCCGTGTTTTGTGAATGGCCCCCTAGTCTTTACGGGGGAGGAGAGGGTTCTTCCACTCCGCAGAAGTGAGAGCGGGTACCTGTCAAATTCGGGTACCCGCTCCCTAAAGGTCCGCAGTCTCTGGTCTCCTGTACTGTGTCCGCAGTCTCTGGTCATCTCCTGTACTGTGTCCGCAGTCTCCGGTCATCTCCTATACTGTGTCCGCAGTCTCTGGTCATCTCCTGTACTGTGTCCGCAGTCTCTGGTCATCTCCTGTACTGTGTCCGCAGTCTCTGGTCATCTCCTATACTGTGTCCGCAGTCTCTGGTCATCTCCTGTACTGTGTCCGCAGTCTCTGGTCATCCCCTGTACTGTGTCCGCAGTCTCTGGTCATCCCCTGTACTGTGTCCGCAGTCTCTGGTCATCTCCTGTACTGTGTCTGCAGTCTCTGGTCATCTCCTGTACTGTGTCTGCAGTCTCTGGTCATCTCCTGTACTATGTCCGCAGTCTCTGGTCATCTCCTGTACTGTGTCCGCAGTCTCTGGTCATCTCCTGTACTATGTCCGCAGTCTCTGGTCATCTCCTGTACTATGTCCGCAGTCTCTGGTCATCTCCTGTACTATGTCCGCAGTCTGTGCTCATCTCCTGTACTATGTCCGCAGTCTCTGGTCATCCCCTGTACTATGTCCGCAGTCTCTGGTCATCCCCTGTACTGTGTCCGCAGTCTCTGGTCATCTCCTGTACTATGTCCGCAGTCTCTGGTCATCTCCTGTACTATGTCCGCAGTCTCTGGTCATCTCCTGTACTATGTCCGCAGTCTCTGGTCATCTCCTGTACTATGTCCGCAGTCTGTGCTCATTTCCTGTACTATGTCCGCAGTCTCTGGTCATCTCCTGTACTATGTCCGCAGTCTGTGCTCATTTCCTGTACTATGCCCGCAGTCTCTGGTCATCTCCTGTACTGTGTCCGCAGTCTCTGGTCATCTCCTGTACTGTGTCCGCAGTCTCCGGTCATCTCCTGTACTGTGTCCGCAGTCTCCGGTCATCCCCTGTACTGTGTCCGCAGTCTCCGGTCATCTCCTGTACTGTGTCCGCAGTCTCCGGTCATCTCCTGTACTGTGTCCGCAGTCTCCGGTCATCTCTTGTACTGTGTCCGCAGTCTCCGGTCATCTCCTGTACTGTGTCCGCAGTCTCCGGTCATCCCCTGTACTGTGTCCGCAGTCTCCGGTCATCTCTTGTACTGTGTCTGCAGTCTCTGGTCATCTCTTGTACTATATCCGCAGTCTCTGGTCATCCCCTGTACTATGTCCGCAGTCTCTGGTCATCTCCTGTACTATGTCCGCAGTCTCCGGTCATCTCCTGTACTGTGTCCGCAGTCTCTGGTCATCTCCTGTACTGTGTCCGCAGTCTCTGGTCATCTCCTGTACTATGTCCGCAGTCTCTGGTCATCTCCTGTACTATGTCCGCAGTCTCCGGTCATCTCCTGTACTATGTCCGCAGTCTCCGGTCATCTCCTGTACTATGTCCGCAGTCTCCGGTCATCTCCTGTACTGTGTCCGCAGTCTCCGGTCATCTCCTGTATCGTGTCTGCAGTCTCTGGTCATCTCCTGTACTGTGTCTGCAGTCTCTGGTCATCTCCTGTACTGTGTCTGCAGTCTCTGGTCATCTCCTGTACTGTGTCTGCAGTCTCTGGTCATCTCCTGTACTGTGTCTGCAGTCTCTGGTCATCTCCTGTACTGTGTCTGCAGTCTCTGGTCATCTCCTGTACTGTGTCCGCAGTCTCCGGTCATCTCCTGTACTGTGTCTGCAGTCTCTGGTCATCTCCTGTACTGTGTCCGCAGTCTCTGGTCATCTCCTGTACTGTGTCCGCAGTCTCCGGTCATCTCCTGTACTGTGTCCGCAGTCTCCGGTCATCTCCTGTACTGTGTCCGCAGTCTCTGGTCATCTCCTGTACTATGTCTGCAGTCTCCGGTCATCTCCTGTACTATGTCTGCAGTCTCTGGTCATCCCCTGTACTATGTCTGCAGTCTCCGGTCATCCCCTGTACTATGTCTGCAGTCCATTGGTTCAGAATATTTTTTTCCACCTCTAAAATCTAGGTGCGTCTTATGGAGTGAAGAATATGGTGACATATTTCGAGATCCCAATCGATACTCCTTTGGCCCTTTTAGTCAGCATAGTACCACCCTGGAGAATGCTTTGAGTATAGTCTGATATTTGTATCTCGGGTAAATGTGTTTCTTGAAGAAATATTACTTCCATAGCGTGTTGATGGATCCCCCGACTATCATGTCTTTGTATCGGGGAGTTCAGCCCTTTCACATTGTAGGTCACAAACTTCATCAAACTCCTTTCTATGATACTTATGTTGATTGACTGGCTTTCCTTCGGGAGAAAACCGATACAGTTTATGATGTGGACGTTCTCCCTTCTCCAACTATAACATCCCCCTCCCCCACACCCTCGATTTGCTTTGCGTTTTTTAAAGTTCTTTGTGGTAAAAGCAAGGAAGCATAAAAACCTCTGCAGTGTATTATTGTGAATTATGAAACAGAAATGCTGAACATGCAAACCATGTACAATAATAGGAAAGCAATGCAAGACTGACAGATATACGCACCGCATGTGCTACCCACGTCCTGGGGAACAATGGTCCGTATACAATCAGGATACGCTAGAAAGCTACTTAGCTCAGGTTATAGCGGCTTCACAATCTCCATCGGAAACCGGGACCCCAGGCTACCAGCGATTGCAGGAAATCGGGCGATGGCGGGATCCTTAAGTGTAGCTTCTTCTGGCACAGACCTTGGTTCTTGTTATCATGGAGTCCTCCCGTCAGCTTATGCCGATAGCCCTTTATTTGGAAAGTTTAGTCAGACAATCCCACATGGGTGTGGCCCCTTTTTTCACTACATTACCCACTTTGGCTCTGGAAGATTTTACCCCGTCATGACAAGGCCATTTTTGCTATTCAGCACTGCGCTACTGTGATGGGAGACACTTTGGGTGGGGGGCCCATGGTACACAGCTCACTTTGGAGAGGTGGGGAGACCCCTGTCTCAGCTCCCCATATCCCTCTTATGTGTAAGTCACCCTGTGCCTGTTAGGGGTACAGGGTGATCTGTTCTAATATTGGGGTGGGGGGTTGTGGATTGTTTGATGCCATGTGGTTGCATCCCATTTTTCTATTGTGTGTCTTGCTTGGGAGAAAACTATTATGGGATGTATGTGTTTATGTGTATTGGCTTGGTGGGGGGGGGAGTGTCTCCAGCAGCCCTCCCTCCTGATAGGACTGTCTGCTGGTGTGCCTCTTGTTACTAAATGTAGATTGCCCCGCCCTGTGTCATTATGCAGGGAGGGGGGTGTTAGGGACCGACCGGCAGTAGCCTCTAGCGCTCCACAGACCGGGATTCCCCAGGGCGCAGAATCTAAGCTCCGACCTGCTTGTTCACCAGAGCCCCTGATGGTGGAAATGGACTTGGAGCAGTCTGAGACCTGGTCGCGGCCCCTGGGTGCAACCAGCTGTGGTAGAGGCACTCGCCAGTGGTACGTAGCAGGTGAGAGCCTGATATGAGGAGGCGGAGTGAGCGAAGTCAGACAGGCCAGGTCGGTAACGGTGGAGGCAGGACGGTACAAGCGGCAGGCAGAAGGCTAAACGGGTCACAGGCCAGGTTCAGCAACAGGAGGTCAAACGTACAGGATAAGACAGGAGAATGGTCAGACAAGCCAGGGATCAGAGCAGGAGACGGTCAACGGATCAGGGTCAGGCAGGGTCGGCAACAAGGCAATCTCTCAGGAACACAGGATAACAGGAAAAGACCATACGGCAACGTGAGCCCTACAGGAGCTGGTTTAAATAGCGTGCCATGTGCCGTCATTGGTGCCAGGCGCACGCCCGTGTGCGCGAGTGTGCATGCACATCCGCAATTGCTGCCGCGGATGCCCCGGTCCTAAAGCCTGCATGTTCGTGTGCCGAGCGTACTCCGCACATGGGCAGACCGGCGCCGCAGCGCATTCTGCGATTCCTGACAGGGGGATTGTCCTCTGAGTGTATATATCTTGTATCTGTGTTAAAATAAACTAGTCTACCTCCTGGTTTACTTCCAAGACTGGTGTCGTGTAGTCTTGTATGGTCGGCTGTGGTGTCTGTGGTCGGTGTTCGGACAGGGAAGCGGGAGTCTAATGGAAGTACCCAAGTGCAGTCTGGGGTCGGTTCCGTTCAGGGGCGGACTGACCATTTGGAAATTCGGGCACTGCCCGAGGGCCCGGGGTCAGTAGGGGGCCCCATGGGATGCCCCCGGTACTTTTTTCATAGGCTTTTTTGAGTTTGGGCAAGGACACAAGGACCCCATGAAACCCTTTTGCCCGTGGGCCCCATGAGTTGTCAGTCCGCCCTTGGTTCCGTTACAGCTACTTTAACTGGTAATTGCACGGTCATGTCTACAGCGGCTGTCACAAGTTAGCCTGCTGTTTCTTGTTTGTGTATTCTTACCTCCTTGCTGCAGTGCTGTTCCTGATCCCTTTCACATGTGTGGTTTGTCTGTGCTCACCTATGGGTGTCGTCTGCTGCTCTCTGGGTCTTATTTCCTTGTTTGCCTGCCTATATAAGGCATGCTCAGTCTAGGCCACTTTGCCTGAGAAACATCTTAGTTGTCAGAGCTCCTGTGTGTTGCTATCTCCTGTATCGACTACTCGTGTACCGACCCCGGCTTCGTTCTCTGACTGTGCTTGTTTTCCGCCTGACCTCGGCTAGTCTATCGGATTCCATTTGTCTCCTCCCATTGTACTCTGCTTCCATGAGAGGTCTCCTCATCCTCAGCTGGGCGTACCCGGGGACCACGACCTGGTCCCAGCTTGCTGCAAGTCCATCCCCACCATCAGAGGCTCTTGTGAAGAAGCAGGCTGGGGCTTAGAATCCACGCCCTGGGGAACCCCAAGTTGGCTATTGTTTTGGCAGTTTTGCTACAGCACTTATTCCCCTGGTTCTATCTAAGATTATAAATGTAATAAGTGATTACAACCTTTTGTCTATACATGAATTTAGCCGATCCTGATGTGGCTCATATCAATAAATTTCATACCAAATGATAACAACTGAGCAAAACATAAAGATCTAATTTATTTACACAAAAAAGAAGCTTGCTATTATTATTATTATTATTATTAGTAGTAGCCGGTATAACTTTAAAAGTAGTAATATTACAATGCAAATACAGAATGTTACCAATACAAAGAGATGACTACAGGAAAGGAAGTTACAGAAAAGAAACCCATAATAATACGTTACGCAGACATCCTGATGACTGGGCTTCCAAAGAGGAAAGGGACAAAGAGACAGAATGCCATACGTTTATACCTCCTTCCCTCCATTCCAGGTAATCACACCCTTCAATAGGTTCCAGTATTTTGCCATTTCTGTTCAAAAGGGGGCTCTGTGATTTGTGAAAGATATTGGCCAACTGTAGCTCATCAGATGGAATTTAGGATAAGCCAACGTCCAGGGAAGCATACCTCCTTTGAAGCCAGGTCCCACAGGAAGATCTATGACAATCCTCCCTAGGACAGGGGTGTCTAAACTTTTTTCAAAGAGGGCCAGATTGGATGAAGTGAACATGGTGGAGGGCCGAACATTTTTCCGAACATTCTTTGAACCATTACAATTAAATGCAAATAAATTATTTTATGCCAAGTTAATTGCAAACGACATACTTTTCATTTCATAACATTAAGATCAACTGACAGCTGAGTTTTCACAATGTATTGAAAATAAATTTAAAAAAAAAAACTTACCTGCACTAATGTGAAGGGTGAAAAAGGTAGCTGGAGCTGAAGTCTCTGCTCGGCAGCCGGGAGGGGAAGAGAAACACACTTCACGCTGGAAGCCCGGCCCTGACGTCACCGCCCTCTGTTGCTCCCAGCGCGGCGCAGTCACGCATGCGCACTGCTCTCAAGCAGAAGACTGTCTGCCACAGAAGGGAGGGCCGTGCGACAGCCGCATTTACACAGACCAGGGAGAATGCGCCGCAGTCAGGCATGCGCACTGCCCTCTGCTCTCAAGCAGAAGACTGTCTGCCATAGAAGGGAGGGCCAGGGGAGGGCCACATTACACAGAGAAGGGAGGGCTGTTGGAGGGCCGTATTAAACCGACCCCTGGGCCGTAAATGGCCTGCGGGCCGGACTTTGGACATGCCTGCCCTAGGAGGTGTTAGAAAGGACGACTCCAAGGCTTATTTAGCCAGGTGGCCATACTGCCTTAAACCTTCAGGAAACCTTCTAAGGGGGGGGGGGTTGAGGTGATGCAACAGATGGTAAATAAGTTGCAGGAATTGAGACCCCTATCATAAGTTCACAATAATGTTAAAAATTATTGTGTCCCAAAATATCCATCACACTGTCTACAAGGGCTCACTACCACAGGTGCTGACAGTTTGCTTAGGCCATGAGCTCCTCAGAAGCCCCGCAGCCTCTCCTGGAACAACTTCTGTGTTTGGCGCAGAGAGTCGATGTCCAGAAGGCCTATCAAGAACAAATTATGGAACTTTCCTCCCGGTTGGATCAGCTGCAGGTTGTGTCCACTTCCTCACCCTCTGTTTCGATGAGGATGTTGACTATCTACAAGGGCTCACTTCCACAGGTGCCGACAGATTGCTCAGGCCATGAGCTCCTTGGAAGCCCCGCAGCCTCTCCTGGAACAACTTCTGTGTTTGGCGCAGAGAGTCGATGTCCAGAAGGCCTATCAAGAACAAATTATGGAACTTTCCTCCCGGTTGGATCAGCTGCAGGTTGTGTCCACATCCTCGCCCTCTGCTTTGGTGAGGAAGTCTACAAGGGCTCACTCCCACAGGTGCTGACAGCAGCTTCCCGTCCGCAAAACATTGCAGGCGGCTGGTCGCTAAGTGGTCACATTTGTTTCCTATGGTTGCAACATTTCCCAATTCAACTTCACTATTGGATCATACATGCCATAGGTCAGATATGTCAAAAGGTCAACCTATGGATGACCTTGGATGCAGAATTGTTGGCCTTGGTTACAGGGTTACTGTAGAACAATGGGCCCAACATACAAAAATAGTATCTAGGTTACCATTGTATTAGAGGACATCTTGTGCAAACGTTTCCAACTGCATTTGTTTGAAAAATGTTCTCTTGAAGAAAAACATGATATATTGTAACAGATATACCGTATGTATATATTTATAATTAGGGATGGGCTACATGTTTGGGTTGGACCTAAGTTCAGCTCGAACATGGGCCGTTCATGTGTTTGACGAACACATGAATGGTACAGGCGTTGGGCGGGCTGTTCGTCCACCACTCCCCTCAATGCATTGTGCCTTGACAGTACATTGTGATTGGTCAAAGCAATGACAGCAGGTCAGGTGCAATGCTTTGGCCAATCACAGTGTGTGATGACGTCACAAGGGGTGGGGTATACCCCGCCCCCTTGTGATGTCATGACAGCATTTAAGAACTGTCATCGGGGGCGCAGCTGTCAGACGGCATCGCGAGCGTAGCGTTTTTTTTTTCTTTTTCGGGTACCAGCGGCGGCCAGCATCGTAAATGATGTTGGATCTACTTCGGGGGACTTTTTTTTAAATTTTTATTTTTAATAAAGGACTTGTCAAAGACTGTCTCCTGTCTTTTTTTACACTACACTTTTTTTTTGTGAATGGGTAGCATTCACATGGGAAGGCGGGATCTGGGGGCCCGCTTGGTAAAGGGGGCTTCCAGATTCTGATAAACCCCCTGCCCGCAGACCCCCACAACCACCAGCCACGGTTGTGTGGAAGAGGCCCTTGTCATTATCAACATGAGGACAAGGAGCTTTGGGGGGGACCCCTACCAACCCCCCTATGTTGAGGACATATGGCCTGGTATGGTTCACTAGGGCTGCATGTTCGGATAAGGGTCTGGTATGGATTTTGGGGGGGGACACCCGCGCCATTTTTTTTTTAAATTTTGGCATGGGGGTTCCCCTCAAAATCCAAGGGCTTGGTATGGATGGAAGAGGGGACCCCATGTCGTTTAAAAAAAGAAATTAATTGTCGGGCAATGCCGACAATTCTTTTTCCATTCAGCTGTTAGCGGGGAACCCCACTGACAGCTGAAACAACCCCACTGAGAGCTGAGACAACCCCACTGACAGCTGAGACATCCCCACCGACAGCTGAGACAACCCCACCGACAGCTGAAACAACCCTACTGACAACTGAGACAACCCCACTGACAGCTGAGACATCCCCACTGACAGCTGAGACTACCCCACTGACAACTGAGACTACCCCACTGACAACTGAGACTACCCCACCGACAGCTGAGACAACCCCACCGATAGCTGAGACAGACCCTCTAACAGCTGAGACAGCCCCACTGACAGCTGAGACAACCCCTCTAACAGCTGAGACAACCCCACTGATAGCTGAGACAACCCCACTGATAGCTGAGACAACCCCTCTGACAGCTGAGACAACCCCACCGATAGCTGAGACAGCCCCTCTAACAGCTGAGACAACCCCTCTGACAGCTGAGACAACCCCACCGATAGCTGAGACAGCCCCTCTAACAGCTGAGACAACCCCACTGACAGCTGAGACAACCCCACTGACAGGTGAGACAACCCCTCTGACAGCTGAGACATGAATGAATGTCTCACTACTAAAATACCGCGTGACTTCATCATAGAACTCATGGCCTGAACCCCACTGACAGCTGGGGCAACCCCACTGACAGCTGAGACAACCCCTCTGACAGCTGAGACAACCCCTCTGACAACTGAGACAACCCCACTGACAGCTGAGACAACCCCTCTGACAGCTGAGACAACCCCACTGACAGGTGAGACATCCCCTCTGATAGCTGAGACTACCCCACCGACAGCTGAGACAACCCCACCGACAGCTGAAACAACCCTACTGACAACTGAGACAACCCCACTGACAGCTGAGACTACCCCACCGACAGCTGAGACAACCCCACCGACAGCTGAAACAACCCTACTGACAACTGAGACAACCCCACTGACAGCTGAGACATCCCCACTGACAGCTGAGACTACCCCACTGACAGCTGAGACAACCCCACCGATAGCTGAGACAGCCCCTCTAACAGCTGAGACAACCCCTCTGACAGGTGAGACAACCCCACTAACAGCTGAGACATGAATGAATGTCTCACTACTAAAATACCGCGTGCCTTCATCATAGAACTCATGGCCTGACCACCTTAATGTGTTGTGTTTAATATACAGGTGAAACTCAAAAAATGAGAATCTGGTGCATTCATTCATTTATTCATTCATTTATTTCAGTGCAGCAACTTAAAAGGTGAAACTAATATATGAGACTCATTCCATGCAAAGCAAGATAGTTCAAGCCGTGATTTGTCATCATTGTGATGATTATGGCTTACAGCTCATGAAAACCCCAAATCCACAATCTCAGAAAATGAGAATATTCCATGCAATCAATAAAACACGGATTGTACATAGAACAATATCGCACCTCTGAAAAGTAGAAGCTGCATATGTACTCAGTACTTGGTTGGGGCCCCTTTTGCAGCAATTACTGCCTCAATGCGGCGTGGCATGGAAGCTATCAGCCTGTGGCACTGCTGAGGTGTTATGGAAGACCAGGATGCTTCAATAGCGGCCTTCAGCTCTTCTGCATTGTTCGGTCTCATGTCTCTCATCTTTCTCTTGGCAATGCCCCATAGATTCTCTATGGGGTTCAGGTCAGGCGAGTTTGCTGGCCAATCAAGCACAGTAATCCCACGGTCAGTGAACCAGGTTTTGGTGCTTTTGGCAGTGTGGGCGGAGCCAAGTCCTGCTGGAAAATGAAGTCAGCATCCCCATAAAGCTGGTCTGTGGAAGGAAGCATGAAGTGCTCCAAAATCTCCTGGTAGACGGCTGCGGTGACCCTGGACTTAATGAAGCACAGAGGACCAACACCAGCAGATGACATGGCTCCCCAAATCAACACAGACTGTGGAAACTTCACACTGGACTTCAAGCATCTTGCAGTGTGTGCCTCTCCATTCTTCCTCCATACTCGGGGTCCTTGGGCCTCTCCATTCTTCCTCCATACTCGGGGTCCTTGTGCCTCTCCATTCTTCCTCCATACTCGGGGTCCTTGGGCCTCTCCATTCTTCCTCCATACTCGGGGTCCTTGGGCCTCTCCATTCTTCCTCCATACTCGGGGTCCTTGGGCCTCTCCATTCTTCCTCCATACTCGGGGTCCTTGGGCCTCTCCATTCTTCCTCCATACTCGGGGTCCTTGTGCCTCTCCATTCTTCCTCCATACTCGGGGTCCTTGGGCCTCTCCATTCTTCCTCCATACTCTGGGTCCTTGTGCCTCTCCATTCTTCCTCCATACTCGGGGTCCTTGGGCCTCTCCATTCTTTCTCCATACTCGGGGTCCTTGTGCCTCTCCATTCTTCCTCCATACTCAGGGTCCTTAGGCTTCTCCATTCTTCCTCCATACTCTGGGTCCTTGTGCCTCTCCATTCTTCCTCCATACTCGGGGTCCTTGGGCCTCTCCATTCTTCCTCCATATTCGGGGTCCTTGGGCCTCTCCATTCTTCCTCAATACTCGGGGTCCTTGGTTTCCAAATGAGATGCAAAAGTTGCTCTCATCAGAAAAGAGGACTTTGGACCACTGAGCACAGACCAGGTCTGTTTTTCTTTAGCCAGGTAAGACGCTTCTGACGTTGTTTGTTGTTCAGGAGCGGCTTGTCAAGAGGAATACGACATTTGAAGCCCATGTCCAGGATCCGTCTGTGTGTGGTGGCTCTTGATACACTGACTCCAGCCTCAGTCCACTCCTTGTGATAGTCCCCAACACTTTTGAATGGCCTTTTCCTGACAATCCTCTCCAGGCTGCGGTCATCCCTGCTGCTTGTGCACCTTTTTCTTCCACACTTTTCCCTTCCACATAACTTTCTATTAATGTGCTTTGATACAGCACTTTGGGAACATCCAACTTCTTCTGCAATTCCCTTTTGAGGCTTTCCCTCCTTATGGAGGGTGTCAGTGATGGTGTCAGGTCAGCAGTCTTTCCCATGATTGTGATTCCTACTGAACCAGACTGAGAGACCATTTAAAGGCTCAGGAACCCTTTGTAGGTGTTATGGCTGAATGAGCTGATTAGAGTGGGACACTTTGAGCCGAGATTATTCCACCTTTTCACAATATTCTCATTTTCTGAGATTGTGGATTTGGGGTTTTCATGAGCTGTAAGCCATAATCATCACAATGATGACAAATCACGGCTTGAACTATCTTGCTTTGCATGTAATGAGTCTCATATATTAGTTTCACCTTTTAAGTTGCTGCACTGAAATAAATCAACTTTTGCACCAGATTCTAATTTTTTTAGTTTCACCTGTATATTAAACACAACACATTAAGGTGGTCAGGTGACCACTGAATTACTTCTCTGTTGTCTATTGCAGGGGTCTCCAAACTTTCTAAGCAAAGGGCCAGTTTATTGTCCTTCAGACTTTAAGTGGGGCCGGACTGTGGTCAGTGGGAGTTAAAAAATGCCCCGGCATCAGTGCCCCATCATTGGTTGTGAAGGGGAGGAATAGTGCTCCCTTGTTGATATCAGTGAGAAGAATAGTGCCCCATTGATGGTGTCGGTAGAGGGAATGGTGCTCCACCATTGTTGTCGGTTGGTGGAATAGTGCCTCAAGGGCCAGGTAAGGGCAAACAAAGGGCCACATCTGGCCCCCGGGCTGCAGATTGGAGACTACTGGTTTATAGCATCAATGGGGTAATTATGACTACAGTATTGGTATAGCACTAGGGGGCACCCTGTATTGGACTAGCATGCCCTCTACTGTGGGCCCTCAGCTGTGTGTAGTTTGGACATCAATGTTCTCATGGGATTTCAGCAGTCATTTTGGGACTCAGGAGGGCTATATATTGAACAGTCTTTGACCTAAGAGAGCCCAGTATAGGAGAAGTGTAGATTACGACAGGAACCCATCTGCTATGGAAAGGCTTTGTACAAAGTTTCACCTCTTCAGTAGGGAATGAATTGGAGACCAATACGGGTCCAAAAGTTTTAATGAACGATCACATAGTTACAGCAAGGCAATGTTTCGGAGTCTCGCAGGACCCCTTCATCAGGCATGTGACCCCCGCTGGACCCCTTCATCAGGCATGTGACCCCCCCAGGACCCCTTCATCAGGCACGTGACCCCCCCAGGACCTCTTCATCAGGCATGTAACCCCCACTGGACCCCTTCATCAGGCATGTGAACCCCCCAGGACCCATTCATCAGGCATGTAACCCCCGCTGGACCCATTCATCAGGCATGTGACCCCCCCCAGGACCCCTTCATCAGGCATGTGACCCCCCCCCAGGACCCCTTCATCAGGCATGTGACCCCCCCCCAGGACCCCTTCATCAGGCATGTGACCCCCCCCCCAGGACCCCTTCATCAGGCATGTGACCCCCCTCCAGGACCCCTTCATCAGGCATGTGACCCCCCTCCAGGACCCCTTCATCAGGCATGTGACCCCCCTCCAGGACCCCTTCATCAGGCATGTGACCCCCCTCCAGGACCCCTTCATCAGGCATGTGACCCCCCTCTAGGACCCCTTCATCAGGCATGTGACCCCCCTCCAGGACCCCTTCATCAGGCATGTGACCCCCTCCAGGACCCCTTCATCAGGCATGTGACCCCCCCAGGACCCCTTCATCAGGCATGTGACCCCCCCCCAGGACCCCTTCATCAGGCATGTGACCCCCCCCCAGGACCCCTTCATCAGGCATGTGACCTGATGAAGGGGTCCTGATGAAGAGGTCACATGCCTGATGAAGGGGTCCTGCGAGACTCCGAAACATTGCCTTGCTGTAACTATGTGATCGTTCATTAAAACTTTTGAACCCCTATTGGTGATCCTCGGTGTGCTGGGGACATTCTCCTCCTCGGTGTGCTGGGGACATTCTCCTCCTCGGTGTGTTGGGGACATTCTCCTCCTCGGTGTGGTGGTGACATTCTCCTCCTCGGTGTGCTGGGGACATTCTCCTCCTCGGTGTGGTGGTGACATTCTCCTCCTTGGTGTGGTGGTGACATTCTCCTCCTTGGTGTGGTGGTGACATTCTCCTCCTCGGTGTGCTGGGGACATTCTCCTCCTCGGTGTGCTGGGGACATTCTCCTCCTCGGTGTGCTGGGGACATTCTCCTCCTCGGTGTGCTGGGGACATTCTCCCTCGCTGGTTCTGTTCGGTTCCAGCCGACAGTCGCTGCACCACCCACTTATACACACCGCCATGTTTAACGCAGGAATGTGTGCGTTTGGATTGTACACTTTTATTGGAAACCTGGGATCTCAGGAGAACCTAGGTACTAAAGTCTTAATGCATAGGCACCCCTGGGCACTGGCCAAGGGCCCCAGGTGCATAGGGGCCCCATGAAAATCTTGCATTACATCATGCTTGCCAATTAACTGTGTGAATGTTTATTTCCATCAACTATTTATACTTTAATTCTTGAGAGTAGGTGCGTAAATTGGGTCATGGTGGCAGGGGCCCCAGTGCATTACTTTCCCCAGGGGCCCATGATGCTATTAAGACAGCCCTGGCTAAAGGGAAGGCTTGTTTAGCTGCTGTATTGCTGCGAGATCTGTTCGGAATGAGAGAGTTTACTGCTGCAAAGGGAACCATTGTTTTTAGCAGCTTAAGGAAGGCATACAAAGCAAGGTCTCCCTCATGTAGGACGTGAACTCTTCTTCTGAACTGGTGTCTGCCATTAAATGCACCTTATTGTTCCCTAGAGTTGTACCGTATTTTCTGTTTCCTACTTTAAAGCTACCTAACAGTTGTGTTGCTTTCATCCTTTTTTTTTTTTTAATTTTTAATAAATTTTCATACAAAAAAACATCAATTCAATTATAAAAATATTTCACATATAATCCATTAACCCCAAACATTTACCCTTCCCCCCCCACTCCTCCCCCCCTCATCCCATTACCCATCCACATCCTCCCCCCTCCCCTCATCCCATCCTCCCATCCACATCCTCCCTCCCAATCTAGTTCTTCTCTCATACCTATCTATCTGTATTAAATTCTTCTCTTTCTCGTGTTTCCCACACAAACTCTCTTCTAGTTTCTTCCTCCTTTACTCTAATCAATTCCTTATATATTTCCAAGGTTTTAAATTTCATCCAACTAAACCATGTTTTCCTAACATTTTCCATTTTATACTCTTCCATATGGTAGAGTTCCTCCATTCTAAAGATACTTTTCACTCTATCTGTCCAGTCTCTCATTTTTGGTGCTTCAGTAGGCTGCCAATATTTGGGAATCAACCCCTTTGCCGCGCTAATTAACCCCCCTGGCGGTATTCCTGAGTGTAGCTCGGGGTAAAGTTTCAGCACCACAAGCGGTGACACCCCCTCCCCCCCCGAGCTACACTCGGGAATACACTGCAGCGTTGCTCAGGGATCCCTCCAGCACTTACCTTGTCCTGCGCTCCCGCGATGTCCCCCCTGCAGCATTCCCGGCCATCTCCTCCGGCCGATGCCGGCATCCATCTTCCGAGTTCCGTTCCCTGCGAGCGTCAGGACGTACGGGGGCTGTGCGGGGGATGGAACCGGTGGGAAATTCAAAAATTAACATTCACTAAATACACTAAAATCTGGTAGTATTCCATTACTGTATCCAACCATTTCACATACATTGTGTCCCGAGTGCTTTGTCCGGCGCCCTGCCTGCAGTTTTACCGGCCTTTCTGCCTGGAAACTGAGAAACGTCCATGGCGTCCAAAAAGCGTCCCTTTAGGTCAGACGCGGTTTTAGACCGTCTAGAGAACAGCGATAGTAAATCAGAACCACTTGCAGAATTGAGTGATAATGATTGGTGGGGGAAATTCCTCATCAGACACTGAAAACGATTCTGCGACTGAGCTCAGCGATGTGCCAACTTGGCGCTCACATGGTACAAGGCTGTTGTGAATGGCCCTGTACCATGTGACCTCTGTGATCATTCACAGATTTCACACGTAGTAAGCAATGATGTCAGAAGTGACATCTTGCTTACTACTCTGCATGTGATCACTGATTGGCCAATCAGGGATCACATGATCGGGACCTCGCACAGAGGTCCCGTACAATGATCGGTGTTCCACTATGTCCGGAGGACACAGCGGGCACTGGATTGTGGTGCTGCGCACTCCCAGGGAGCACACACAATCCGAAATGGCCGGCCCCATTTATGAACGGCAACCCGCCCCTGCAGTGCCACCGTCTGGCCATTTATATACAGCGGCCGGACGGGAAGAGGTTAACTAACTCTAGGCTGGCAGATAACAGATAACAAAGAAGAGAAAAAGGAGAGAAGCGCCTCTAAGTGCAATAAGTCTTTTAATTCAAGTCTAAATGTAGAAACACTCACATGTGTGAAGTAATCATAAGCTTAAAAACCGTGGTTACCAATAGTTACCGGTGGGGTGGTGACCCGGGTGAAGAGCCGTCATCTCTCTGCGATGTGGGGAGGTCAGCTCTCGGCTGGAACAGCGTGGTGGCTGGAGGGGGAACAGCGGTGAGGCCAGCCTTCATGCACGTCCTCCCTCAAAGCCGGATGGAACGCACGCTGGAACGTAGCGGCGGCGTGGCCGTGATGACGTCAGATCCCAGGGTGCACTGCGACGCGTTTCGGAGCATGCACTGGCCGTGGAAGGCGGAAGTGCACTCCTTTTTCAAGCAGGGGGAAGTGGATGAACAGGGGTGAATATATAGGGAACGTGAGTCTAATTGATCAATTAACCAATTAACCAGTGATTGACCATTGCTGTCAGGTGAATAGTGTAAAGTCATGGATGTTAACTGGGGGGTAAAAGGAAACCAAATGGAAAAAAGAGAGGATGTAATAAATAAGAAAACGGAAGACGAAAGAAGAAAAAAAAAAAAAAAACATTATGTTCTGGGAGATTAGTGGGGTAAAATGTTCACCTTGCAGCACTGGCACATCAATTATGTAACAGTAGTGAGCAGATATTTAGTGGTAATACAGCATGATTGCAAGATGATGAACATATTGGTAATAATACATGCAGATGACATTATAAAAAGTAAATTACATTGTAAAAAATTGTAAAAAATAGAATAAAATATAAATAATGAACAAAAGGTTATAAATAATAAACTAAAAATTGGATTTAAAAAAAAAAAAAAAAAAAAAATTCGATAAAAAATTCGATTAAAAAATTTGATTAAAAAAAAAAAATAAAAAAAAAAATAATAATTTTATAAAGAAAGGGGGGGGGGGGAAGTATCATTGTGAGTGTTGAGTGGCTGTGAATGGGAGATTGTAGTGTTTATAGTATAGTGTTAATGTCTAATTCCTCGTTGAGTCCGCCTGGGGACAATGTATCTAATGTAAATATCCAATAAGTTTCTTGTGAACAGAGTTTTTTGAAACGATCAGACTCAGAGAGATTGTTGTGTATGGATTCTAAGACCCATACTTGTAGGCCATCAGTGGATTTTTGGTGATATTCAAGGAAGTGGCGGGGGACGCTATGTTTGTCTTTACCATCTTCAATAAGACGTCTGTGCTCGCCAAACCTGGCGCGGAGGGGTCTGATGGTTCGTCCCACATATAGGAGGCCGCAAGGGCAGGATATACAATAGATCACATGATCAGTGGAGCAGTTGTAAAATTCTTTGAATGAATAGGTTTTTCCTTTTGTGGTGAAGTTTTTTTGTCCGTGTTTAACGAATTGGCAAGTTTTGCATAGCGCTTTATTGCATCTATACATGCCGACAATGGGTATGAGGCAGATTGTGTTGAGTGTGTTGGTGGGTGGGTTGTATTTGCTGGGGGCAATCTTGTTTTTAAGGTTGATGGCTTTGCGGTAGGTGTATTTTGGTTTTTTATCTAAGATGTCTATTAAATGTGGATCCTGTAGTAGTATCGGCCAATGTCTATTGATGATAGACTCCATTTTGTGAAAGTTGTTGTGGAATTTGGTTATAAATCTGACCTGGTTGGGAGGCTGTGTGTTATTGTGTGTTTGGGGTCTACCCTTGTGGTAGAAGGAGTGGGTCTCATCTACTAGCTTGTGTGGGTAACCTTTGTCTAGGAATTTCTTTATTAGAATGTCACTCTGGAGATTGTAATCTGAATCTGTGGTGCAGTTTTGTCTGAGACGACAGAATTGTCCTTTAGGTATATTTTGGATCCATTTGGGGTGGTGGCAGCTGTTGAAGTGGAGGTATGAGTTGCCAGATACGGGTTTGAAGTGGTTTTTTGTTAATATTTGGAGATTGTCATGGTATAATTCGAGATCTAGGAATACAAGAGTATGTTTGTGGTGAGTGGAGGTGAAGGACAGTCCAAAAGGATTTGAATTGCAATGGGTTACGAACTGGTCTACGTGTGATATTGGTCCATCCCAGATGACGATAATGTCATCTATGTAACGGCCGTAAAAGATGATGTGGGCGGCAAAGGGATTGTTGTGCCATATGTGTTTGTCCTCCCAGAAACTCATAGTCAAGTTGGCATATGAGGGTGCAAAGTTGGCTCCCATGGCTGTACCTTGAGTTTGTAAGTAGAAATCGTGGTTGAATGTGAAGTAATTGTGTTTGAGGCAAAATGAGGTGGCGTCTACTATAAAGGAAGATTGTTTGGGGTTGAGTGATGGATCCAAGGATAGATAATGCTGGATGGCGGTGATGCCTACATGGGGTATCTAGGTGTATAGGGAGTTTTTATAGAGTAGTCTACTCGGAATTCATCAAATTGTGCAATCCCAACCAGCACCATTCCGCCTCTAATCTACCAAACACTGTAAAAAAATCCATTACCACTTTATCAAACAATAAGGACATTATTATCAAGCCCGCCGATAAAGGCGGCGGCATTGTACTTCTTAATACCACTGACTACATAGACGAAGCCCTCAGACTCCTCTCAGACACATCCACGTATACCAAATTAACTAAAGACCCAATACCCGAATTCAAACAGGACGCACTACTACTAACGAACACAGCCTTACTTGATGGTGTCATCACCAAGCAGGAAGCCTCTTTTCTATCTAAAGACTTCTACAACACCCCGTATTTTTACTTTCTCCCCAAAGTACACAAAAATCCAAATAATCCACCAGGAAGACCAATCGTAGCGGCCACAGGGAGCATTACCAGCGGTTTCTCCCAATATATCGACCACTTCCTACAACCCCTTGCACAGGCTCAACACTCATATATCCAGGACAGCGGACACTTGCTAGAATTACTCCAAACATACTCCTGGGAACCCGACTATTGTTGGGTCTCGTTAGATGTCTGCTCCCTATACACCTCGATACCCCATGATGTAGGCATCACCGCCATCCAGCATTATCTATCCTTGGATCCATCATTCAACCCCAAACAATCTTCCTTTATAGTAGACGCCACCTCATTTTGCCTCAAACACAATTACTTCACATTCAACCACGATTTCTACTTACAAACTCAAGGTACAGCCATGGGAGCCAACTTTGCACCCTCATATGCCAACTTGACTATGAGTTTCTGGGAGGACAAACACATATGGCACAACAATCCCTTTGCCGCCCACATCATCTTTTACGGCCGTTACATAGATGACATTATCGTCATCTGGGATGGACCAATATCACACGTAGACCAGTTCGTAACCCATTGCAATTCAAATCCTTTTGGACTGTCCTTCACCTCCACTCACCACAAACATACTCTTGTATTCCTAGATCTCGAATTATACCATGACAATCTCCAAATATTAACAAAAAACCACTTCAAACCCATATCTGGCAACTCATACCTCCACTTCAACAGCTGCCACCACCCCAAATGGATCCAAAATATACCTAAAGGACAATTCTGTCGTCTCAGACAAAACTGCACCACAGATTCAGATTACAATCTCCAGAGTGACATTCTAATAAAGAAATTCCTAGACAAAGGTTACCCACACAAGCTAGTAGATGAGGCCCACTCCTTCTACCACAAGGGTAGACCCCAAACACACAATAACACACAGCCTCCCAACCAGGTCAGATTTATAACCAAATTCCACAACAACTTTCACAAAATGGAGTCTATCATCAATAGACATTGGCCGATACTACTACAGGATCCACATTTAATAGACATCTTAGATAAAAAACCAAAATACACCTACCGCAAAGCCATCAACCTTAAAAACAAGATTGCCCCCAGCAAATACAACCCACCCACCAACACACTCAACACAATCTGCCTCATACCCATTGTCGGCATGTATAGATGCAATAAAGCGCTATGCAAAACTTGCCAATTCGTTAAACACGGACAAAAAAACTTCACCACAAAAGGAAAAACCTATTCATTCAAAGAATTTTACAACTGCTCCACTGATCATGTGATCTATTGTATATCCTGCCCTTGCGGCCTCCTATATGTGGGACGAACCATCAGACCCCTCCGCGCCAGGTTTGGCGAGCACAGACGTCTTATTGAAGATGGTAAAGACAAACATAGCGTCCCCCGCCACTTCCTTGAATATCACCAAAAATCCACTGATGGCCTACAAGTATGGGTCTTAGAATCCATACACAACAATCTCTCTGAGTCTGATCGTTTCAAAAAACTCTGTTCACAAGAAACTTATTGGATATTTACATTAGATACATTGTCCCCAGGCGGACTCAACGAGGAATTAGACATTAACACTATACTATAAACACTACAATCTCCCATTCACAGCCACTCAACACTCACAATGATACTTCCCCCCCCCCCTTTCTTTATAAAATTATTATTTTTTTTTTTATTTTTTTTTTTTAATCGAATTTTTTAATCGAATTTTTTATCGAATTTTTTTTTTTTTTTTTTTTTTTAAATCCAATTTTTAGTTTATTATTTATAACCTTTTGTTCATTATTTATATTTTATTCTATTTTTTACAATTTTTTACAATGTAATTTACATTTTATAATGTCATCTGCATGTATTATTACCAATATGTTTATCATCTTGCAATCATGCTGTATTACCACTAAATATCTGCTCACTACTGTTACATAATTGATGTGCCAGTGCTGCAAGGTGAACATTTTACCCCACTAATCTCCCAGAACATAATTTTTTTTTTTTTTTCTTTCGTCTTCCGTTTTCTTATTTATTACATCCTCTCTTTTTTCCATTTGGTTTCCTTTTACCCCCCAGTTAACATCCATGACTTTACACTATTCACCTGACAGCAATGGTCAATCACTGGTTAATTGGTTAATTGATCAATTAGACTCACGTTCCCTATATATTCACCCCTGTTCATCCACTTCCCCCTGCTTGAAAAAGGAGTGCACTTCCGCCTTCCACGGCCAGTGCATGCTCCGAAACGCGTCGCAGTGCACCCTGGGATCTGACGTCATCACGGCCACGCCGCCGCTACGTTCCAGCATGCGTTCCATCCGGCTTTGAGGGAGGACGTGCATGAAGGCTGGCCTCACCGCTGTTCCCCCTCCAGCCACCACGCTGTTCCAGCCGAGAGCTGACCTCCCCACATCGCAGAGAGATGACGGCTCTTCACCCGGGTCACCACCCCACCGGTAACTATTGGTAACCACGGTTTTTATGCTTATGATTACTTCACACATGTGAGTGTTTCTACATTTAGACTTGAATTAAAAGACTTATTGCACTTAGAGGCGCTTCTCTCCTTTTTCTCATCTACAGAGGTTGCTACAGCTTATTTGGAAGCCTTGCCCTCAGTGCCACACGGAATCCTACGCTCTTCATACAGTAGCCACTAATACCACCATCACCCCATACTACCATTTCCCAGGACTTTGCAGTGTTTGCGCTGTTACAACCCTTCCTCATTTTTTCTGATAACAAAGAAGAGACCTAGGCATTTTCTCTAAATAATTTCCACCACAGGTCAGCAACAGGTGAATGACGATCCACCCAACGATCACATCCAAATGGCGTGTAGATTACAATTGGCCTGTTTCCAACCTGGGGCTTTACTACAACCTACACTATATTGCCCCAAGTATTGGGCCGCCGGCCTTTCCACACACATGACCTTTAATGGCCCCCCAGTCTTAGTCCGTAGGGTTCAATATTGAGTTGGCCCCGCCCTTTCCCCCGCACATGACCTTTAATGTCCTCCGAGTCTTAGTCCGTAGGGTTCAATATTGGGCCCCCTGCCTTTCCACACACAAGACCTTTAATGGCCCCCCAGTCTTAGTCCGTAGGGTTCAATATTGAGTTGGCCCCACCCTTTCCACACACATGACCTTTAATGGCCCCCCGGTCTTAGTCCGTAGGGTTCAATATTGAGTTGGCCCCACCCTTTCCACACACATGACCTTTAATGGCCCCCCAGTCTCAGTTCATAGGGTTCAATATTGAGTTGGCCCCGCCCTTTGCTTCTTCTGGGAAGGCCGTCCACAAGGTTTAGGAGGGTGTCTATGGGAAGGTTGGACCATTCTTCCAGAAGCACATTTGTCAGGTCAGGCACTGATGTCGGGGGAGGAGGCCTGGCTCGCAGTCTCCGCTCTAATTCATCCCAAAGGTGTTCTATGGGGTTGAGGTCAGGACTCTGTGCAGGACAGTCAAGTTCCTCCACTCCAAACTCAGTTGTGCTCAAAAGTTGGCCTCCCCTTGGAGAATCGGCAAAATACAGGATGGACCATTTGTAAAAAAAACACGAGCGAGCAGGTAAAACGCATTTCTTGTATTCCTTATGGGATTCATATTTTGTAACTGGAGGTGATAACAGAATGGGCCAATCATACAACAAAACATGGCGACATGTAAACCAATGAAACCAATGAAATGCCCCCCCCCCCCGTTCAGTAGTCTGCACCCCCTTAGTTCCTAATCCTGTGTATCGCCCCTTTTAGCACCAATGACAGCGTGCCGTCTTTTGTAATAGTTTTCCACAAATTCCTGCCGGTGGTAGAGCTGTCCATTCGTCTCGGCAAAATGCCTCCAGGCCAGGCAAAGTCGTTGGTTGTCTGGCATGAATGACACGTTGGAGATCTCCCCAGAGCGGCTCGATGATATTGAGGCCAGGAGACCGTCATGAATATATTCTGAAGAATATATTTTAAAAAATATGTTTTTAAAAATATATTTTTTAAAAATATTTTCTTCAGATTTTTTTAACATATAAAAAAATCATTTTGACATATATTTTTAAATGCATTTCAAGAATGTAGATTTGTATTTTTAAAGACATACAGTATATTTGAAATGTGTGTTTAAAAATATTTTTCATATATTTTGTAATAAAAACGCATTTCAACATGCAGTGTATATATATTTATTTATTGAAATATATTGAATACAGCAAAAATTGTAGCATTTGCAATATAGTTGGGAAGAATATTTGTAAACTATATTTAAAATATATTTTTCTTCCATGTGGGTTCCTCCACACTGAATACCCAACTGGACTTTCCCTTTAAATCAGCTCAGCTTAAGCACTTCCGGTCCAGACACTTTACCCCCCTTCCAGTCCAGACACTTTCCCCCCCTTCCAGTCCGGACACTTTCCCCCCCTTCCAGTCCGGACACTCCCCCCCCTTCCAGTCCGGACACTTTCCCCCTCTTCCAGTCCGGACACTTTCACCCCCTTCCGGTCCAGACACTTCCACCCCCTTCCAGTCCAGACACTTTCCCCCCCTTCCAGTCCAGACACTTTCCCCCCCTTCCAGTCCGGACACTTTCCCCCCCTTCCAGTCCAGATACTTTCACCCCTCCAGTCCTGACACTTTCCCCCCCTTCCAGTCCGGACACTTTCCCACTCTTCCAGTCCGGACACTTTCCCCCCTTCCAGTCTGGACACTTTCCCCCTCTTCCAGTCCGGACACTTTCCCCCCCTTCCAGTCCGGACACTTTCCCACTCTTCCAGTCCGGACACTTTCCCCCTCTTCCAGTCCGGACACTTTCCCCCCCTTCCAGTCCGGACATTTTCCCCCCCTTCCAGTCCGGACACTTTCCCCCACTTCCAGTCCGGACACTTTCACCCCCTTCCAGTCCGGACACTTTCCCCCTCTTCCAGTCCGGACACTTTCCCCCCCTTCCAGTCCGGACACTTTCACCCCCTTCCAGTCCGGACACTTTCACCCCCTTCCAGTCCGGACGCTTTCCCCCCCTTCCAGTCCAGACACTTTCCCCCCTTCCGGTCCGGACACTTTCACCCCCTTCCGGTCCAGACACTTTCCCCCTCTTCCGGTCCGGACACTTTCCCCCCCTTCCAGTCCGGACACTTTCCCACTCTTCCAGTCTGGACACTTTCCCCCTCTTCCAGTCTGGACACTTTCCCCCTCTTCCAGTCCGGACACTTTCAACCCCTTCCGGTCCAGACACTTTCCCTCCTTCCAGTCCGGACACTTTCCCCCCCTTCCAGTCCGGACACTTTCACCCCCTTCCGGTCCGGACGCTTTCCCCCCCTTCCAGTCCGGACACTTTCCCCCCTTCCGGTCCGGACACTTTCACCCCCTTCCGATCCGGACACTTTCCCCCCTTCTGGTCCGGACACTTTCACCCCCTTCCGGTCCGGACACTTTCCCCCTCTTCCGATCCGGACACTTTCCCTCTCTTCCGGTCCGGACACTTTCCCCCCTTCCGGTCCGGACACTTTCACCCCCTTCCAGTCCGGACACTTTACCCCCCTTTCAGTCCGGACACTTTCCCCCCCTTCCAGTCCAGACACTTTCCCCCCTTTCCAGTCCAGATACTTTCACCCCTCCAGTCCAGACACTTTCCCCCCCTTCCAGTCCGGACACTTTCCCACTCTTCCAGTCTGGACACTTTCACCCCCTTCCAGTCCGGACACTTTCCCACTCTTCCAGTCCGGACACTTTCACCCCCTTCCGGTCCAGACACTTTCCCTCCTTCCAGTCCGGACACTTTCCCCCCCTTCCAGTCCAGACACTTTCCCCCCTTCCAGTCCGGACACTTTCCCCCCCTTCCAGTCCAGACACTTTCCCCCCTTCCGGTCCGGACACTTTCACCCCCTTCCGGTCCAGACACTTTCCCCCTCTTCCGGTCCGGACACTTTCCCCCCCTTCCAGTCCGGACACTTTCCCACTCTTCCAGTCTGGACACTTTCCCCCTCTTCCAGTCCGGACACTTTCAACCCCTTCCGGTCCAGACACTTTCCCTCCTTCCAGTCCGGACACTTTCCCCCCCTTCCAGTCCGGACACTTTCACCCCCTTCCGGTCCGGACACTTTCACCCCCTTCCAGTCCGGACGCTTTCCCCCCCTTCCAGTCCGGACACTTTCCCCCCTTCCGGTCCGGACACTTTCACCCCCTTCCGATCCGGACACTTTCCCTCTCTTCCGGTCCGGACACTTTCCCCCCTTCCGGTCCGGACACTTTCACCCCCTTCCGGTCCGGACACTTTCTCCCTCTTCCGGTCCGGACACTTTCCCCCCCTTCCAGTCCGGACACTTTCACCCCCTTCCAGTCCGGACACTTTCCCCTCCTTCCTGTCCGGACACTTTCACCCCCTTCCAGTCCGGACACTTTCCCCCCCTTCCTGCCCAGGCCAATTTTCAGCTTTCAGTGCTATCGCACTTTGAATGACAATTGCGCGGTCATGCAACACTGTACCCATATGAATTTCCTTTGGCGTTTTTGTGAGACAGATAAAGCTTTATTTTGGTGGTATTTATTCACCGCTGGGATTTTTATTTTTTTGCTATATAAATGAAAAAGTCCAAAAATTTGGAAAAAAAAGTGTTTTTCTTATAAAATGTAGCAAATAAATAATCTTTCTTCATAATTCTTGGCCAAAATGTATTCATCTATATTTTTAGTTAAAAAAAAAATAACCCAAATTAGTTTATAACCACAAATTATAATTTTTCAAAAAGTATTTTTTTTTTTTGTATTATTATGTATGTTTTTTTTTTTTAACATACTGTCACCCTAGCAGTACATTGTCACCATAGTGACACCGTACCACTTGTGGGGGGTGATGAAGATTTTTTTTTTTTTTTACACTGATTGCTTTTACACCCATAAAGGCTGTAAAAAACAATAATTTCTCCTTCTCTCTGGCTGCATTCCTGAATTTTATATATATATATATACAGTATATTGAAATATGTTTTGAAATATATTGAATATGGCCAAAATTGTAGCATTTCAAATATATGTCAATATATCTGGGAAGAGTATTTTTTAAATATCTTTCCAATATAGTTTTCTTCCATGTGGGTATGAACAACTGAAGGTACTCAGGATTCTGTGGTTTGTGACCCATTTTTACACTTTGCGTTTCTTCCGGGTATCCATTGAGGGAGCCTTGTGTGTCTGAGCTGCACCACCAGATCCATTTCTTTGGACATGTATTCTTGGGAGGGGCGGACTGACCATTTGGAAACTCGGGCGCTGCCCGAGGGCCTGGGGGTCAGTAGGGGGCCCCATGAGATGCCCCTGGTACCTTTTTCATAGGCTTTTTTGAGTTTGGGCAAGGACACAGGGGCCCCATGATCCCCTATTGCCCGGGGGCCCCATGAGTTGTCAGTCCGCCCGACTCTTGGTAGAAGCATTGAAGTCCCTGTGCCTCCTAAATTTGTTTTTCTTGAGTAATGGGGCCTTAGTAGGTTATCTCCTTAAAAAAATATACGCACTTCACCGTGGTGATCTTTGGTGTCACCCATCTTGTATAGCTAGGCCTCCACCTCTCCCGGGTTGCCCTCCCGCTTGCTGGTTTCCTGTTACTACCGCTGGAAGGAAAGTCGCAAGAACTCATTAGGTCCCTCTCCCCAGTCGTGTGACTTCCCTGCCAACGGTTATTAAATCATCTCACCCGTAACTATATCATTGAGAACATTGGGATATTCGTACAATCTCATCTTTCCCAGCGAATCACGGTCGATAAAATGATTTATCCATCATTTTTCGCGGCATATCTTATTTTCGTTGTTGGATTCCATAAAGAGCAGCCAGTGTTTGAAAAGCGCCATTATTATTAAAATATTCATTCTTTTCCCATCCCGCGTCTCGGGGACAATGACATCCCGACACAGACATCTCCCCGCTTGGGAATTGCGGCTAAATTAACCGCGTTCTTTGCTACAAAGTAGCGCCTGCAGAATTCATTAAAGGCTTGTCACTGGCGGTATCGCCCGCGCTCGATGGATGTTACGCGCCGGGATGTGTACATATAAAATACATAGCTTGCAAATTTATTAAAAGACAAACGCCGGCTTTGTCGTGGAAACAGGCGGTTCTGCGAGATTGCTTTTACAAGGGGAGATTAATCATTTATGGCCGTCACATCTCCCTGGATGACATCAGCTGTCAGTGTCCTCTAACTCGCTACCACTCCGATGTCGACGGCTGAGCCGGGGCCGGGCGTCAGGGGGCCCCATACATGACTTTTGGCGCTTTTGTGAGCTCTCCTGTCTCAGCCTGGCAATCTCGTTTTATTTAAAAGTATGTAGGCAGCCATTGCTGGACTGCTAGGGCCGAATCATTGACCTGCACTTCAAATATTATTTTTAGACTTTTTAGGGAAGGGGGGCAGGTAATGCCCACATGGAAGAAAAATATATTTGAAATACTACAATTTTGGCCATATTCAATATATTTAAAAAAAAAATATATATATATATATATATATATATATCAGGGGCGGACTGACCATCGAGCACTCGGGTCAGTAGGGGGTTCCATGAAATACCCCTGGTACCTTTTTCTAGGCTTTTTTGGGTGTGCTTTGAGTGTGGGCAAGGAAACAGGGGCCCCATGATCCCCTATTGCCCGGGGGCCCCATGAGTTGTCAGTCTGCCCCTGATATATATATAAAAAAGAAAAAAAATTATATATACAGTATATATATATATATATATATATATATATATATATATATATATAATTTTTTATATATATATATATTTTATAAATATATTGAATATGGCCAAAATTGTAGTATTTCAAATATATTTTTCTTCCATGTGGGCATTACCCGCCCCCCTTCCCTAAAAAGTCAAAAAATATATTTTTTTAAATAATTTGTTGTAAAAGCGCATTTCAACATGCAGTATATATATATATATATATATATATATATATACTGCATGTTGAAATGTGTTCTTATTACAAATTATTTTTAAAAATACATTTCAAATATACTGTATGTCTTTAACCACCACCATATAGTACGACGGGCGCAAGGTGGTTCTCTCGTTCTGATAGGACGTCATATGACGTCCTTCCATTCTCACCGCGCATGCGCGGCTCAGGGAATGGACACAGCGGATCACGGATCACAGAAAGAGCTGAAGATGCTGGCTCGGTCATGTGATCAGCTGTGTCCAATCACAGCTGATGACATGTAAACACGGAAATGACGGTTATTGGCATTTCTCTCCTCTCGAGCTGTCACGCTGACAGAGGAGAGGAGGGCTTTCCACGGAGGGGACATGTACACTGATCATCAGGGCACTGATGATCAGTGTGCCCTGATGATCAGTGTGACCCAAGAAGTGCCACCTGTCAGTGTCCATCAGTGCCAGCAGTCAGTGCTCATCAGTGCCACCTGCCAGTGCCCATCAGTGCCACATCAATGCCACATATCAGTGCCCATCTGAGCTGCCTTTCAATGTCACCCATCAGTGCCAGTCAGTGCCACCTATCAACGCCAATCAGTGCCACCTATCAGTGCTGCCAATCAGTGCCACCTATTAGTACCAGTCAGTGTCGCCTATCAATGCCAATTAGTGCCACCTATCAATGCTGCCAATCAATGCCACCTATCAGTGCCAGTCAGTGTCACCTATCAGTGTGCATCAGTGCCGCCTATCAGTGCCAGTCAGTGCCTCCTAACAGTGCCAGTCAGTGCTGCCTAACAGTGCCAGTCAGTGCCGCCTAACAGTGCCAGTCAGTGCCGCCTATCAGTGCCAGTCAGTGCCGTCTATCAGTGCCATATATCAGTGTCATGTATCAGTGCTGCCTTTCAGTGCCCATCAGTGATGCCTGTCAATGCCCATCAGTGCAACCTACCAGTGCCTCCTCATCAGTGCCCATCAGTGCCACCTATCAGTGTCCATCCATGCAGCCTATCAGTGCCCATCACTGCAGCCTCATTAGCACACATCAGTGAAGGAGAAAAATCACTTATTTACAAAATTGTATAACAAAAACGAAGAAAAAAAATTTTTTTTTTCAAAATTTTCAGTGGTTTTTGGTTTGTTTAAGAAAAAATAAAAATCCCCGAGGTGACTAAATACCAGCAAAAGAAAGCTCTATCTGATAAAAAAAAATATAAAAATTTCATGTGGTTACAGAGTTGCATGACCGCGTAATTGTCATTCAAAGTGTGACAGCACTGAAAGCTGGAAATTGGCCTGGGGGGGAAGGGGGTGACAGTGCCCTGTAGGCTAGTGGTTAAAACACACCGGGAACAAGGCTGGAAAACACTGGAAACAACAGGAATAGAATAGAAAAAAAAATAGAATGGAATAGAATAGAAAAGAATGGAATAGAATAAATAGAAAAAATAGAATAGAATAGCATAAAATAGAAAGATTATAGCCATCTTCTGAAATTCAAATTTCACATTTTGAGTAGAATAGAACCAGCTATTCTTCACAATGAATTCAGATTCGATATTCTCCATTCGAATTTGATTCCAATACTTCAAATCCATTGGAAAAAATTTGAATCTGGTTGATAAAAGAATAAACGAAATGAAACGAATTTCGTTACAAATGCAATGAAAGGAAATTGGTAACTGAACGCATCGATCTGAAACAAAAGCACAGGTCTAGCGACAGACTGGTGTGGGGGTGGGGGGGGGGTGCACAGAGTCTGGGCCGGGACTACACTTAACACTCGATCAGGGACAGAGCGAACCTAGCTGGCTGGCCTAGAGGAGGAAAGAAACGATAAATGCGGCCCTGCATGGACTACGGTCAGATATGCCTAGTTTGCCCCGGTCCGGCCTGCAGAAAGACCCTCAGGTGGTGGAATGACTGACATCGATGATCACATGGACCGGTGAGTGATGGGCAGTGTGTGGTCAGCTGACTCCGAATTGACACGTCGGCCTTCCTTGTCCCTATCACAGGGAGGCTTCTGCCGTACAAATGGCCGTTGTGTGACGCCAGACGGGAAATCCATACAGCTGTCTCTCCGCACCGCACCCCGAGTCTGGCAGGTGGAATCGATCCACAAGTCATCGAAGATTAGAGGGCTAAGCCACAGTGATGTACAAACTGTACAAGAGGAGAATGAGGGCACCGGCATGGCCAACCACAAGGCCTGCATTGGGCGGACTACAAATCCCAGCAACCCAGATACTGAAAATAGCATTGAAATACATTCTATCTATCTGTCTATTATCTATCTATCAATTATCTATCTATCTATTATCTATCTATCTATCTATCTATTATCTATCTATCTATTATCTATCTATCTATTATCTATCAATCTATCTATCTATTATCTATCTATCTATCTATCTTTCTATTATCTATCTATTATCTATCTATCTATCTATCTTTCTATTATCTATCTATTATCTATCTATCTATCTATCTATCTTTCTATTATCTATCTATTATCTATCTATCTATTATCTATCTATCTATCTATCTATCTATTATCTATCTATTATCTATCTATCTATCTATTATCTATCTATCTATTATCTATCTATTACAGTTGTGTCCAAAATTATTCAACCCCCAATGCTGTAAAGGGGTTTAGGGACTATAGTGTACATTTGGAATTGTATTCAGAATCAAATCCTACAAGGACGTTGTAACTACCCAAATGCAACTAAAATGACATCAATTGTTTATGTAATACAGTAGTAAATGGTTCTTATGTGGTTTCTTCATTGCCACAATTATTCAACCCCTTAAAGACTACCACTCTGAAGAACAGAGGTTCATACAGGTGCTTTCCATCAGGTATTGAAAACACCTGTGGATGTCACCGAGCAGCAATCAAGCATAATAAGCACCAATTAGGCAGCTTTAAAATGACTGTGATACTCAGCTCCTTCTAGACATTTACTGGTGTGGTTACAAACATGGTGAAGGCAAGAGAATGGTCCAGGAAGACAAGAGAAGAGGTGATTTCTCTTCACAGGAAGGGCAATGGCTATAAGAAGATTGCAAAGATGTTAAACATACCAAGAGACACCTTAGGAAGCATCATTCGCAAATTCAAGGCAAAGGGCACTGTTGAAACGCTACCTGGTCGTGGCAGAAAGAAGATGCTGACTTCGACTGCTGTGCGCTACCTGAAGCGTAGAGTGGAGAGAAGTCCCCGTGTGACTGCTGAGGAACTGAGAAAAGATTTGTCAGATGTGGGTACAGAAGTTTCAGCCCAGACAATAAGACGCACACTGCGTAATGAAGGCCTCCGTGCCAGAACTCCCAGGCGTACCCCCTTGCTGTCTCCAAAGAATAAGAAGAGTCGACTGCAGTATGCCAAAAGCCATGTGGACAAACCACAAAAGTTGTGGGATAGTGTTCTGTGGACTGATGAAACAAAATTAGAACTGTTTGGGCCCATGGATCAACGCTATGTTTGGAGGAGGAAGAACAAGGCCTATGATGAAAAGAACACCTTGCCTACTGTGAAGCATGGTGGAGGGTCAATCATGCTTTGGGGCTGTTTTGCTTCTGCAGGTACAGGGAAGCTTCAGCGTGTGCAAGGTACCATGAATTCTCTTCAGTACCAGGAGATATTGGATGGAAACGTGATGCAGTCCGTCACACACCTGAGGCTTGGGAGACGTTGGACCTTTCAACAGGACAATGATCCCAAGCATACCTCCAAGTCCACTAGAGCATGGTTGCAGAGGAAAGGCTGGAACATTTTGGAGTGGCCATCGCAGTCACCAGACTTAAATCCGATTGAGAACCTCTGGTGGGACTTAAAGAAAGCAGTTGCAGTGCGCAAGCCTAAGAATGTGACTGAACTGGAGGCCTTTGCCCATGAAGAATGGGCGAAGATACCCGTAGATCGCTGCAAGACACTTGTGTCAAGCTATGCTTCACGTTTAAAAGCTGTTATAACTGTAAAAGGATGCTGTACTAAGTACTAAGATTGAATGTCACTTGGGGGTTGAATAAAACTGATAATGCTGTGAGCACAGAAAAGACATTTGTGGTTATTTCATTATAACTGTTATGTTATATTTGTCTGACCTACAAGTGCCTCTTTAATGTAAATGTAAGCAAGATGACTGAATGATCAAAAGCAATGTCAAACTGGCCAAAACACTCAATTTCAGTGGGGGTTGAATAATTTTGGACACAACTGTATCTATCTATCTATCTATCTATCTATCTATTATCTATCTATCTATCTATTATCTATCTATCTATCTATCTATCTATCTATCTATC
>NW_028319921.1:42500-103294 GCF_062004578.1 Staurois parvus
ACTGCTCTAGAGTCCAGTGGCGGTGTGCTTTACACCACGGCATCCGACGCTTTGCATTGCACTTGGTGATGGAAGGCTTGGATGCAGCTGCTCGGCCATGGAAACCCATTCCATGAAGCTCTCTACACACTGTTGTTGGGCTCATCTGAAGGCCACACCAAGTTTGGAGGTCTTTAGCTATTGACTCTGCAGACAGTTGGCGACTTCTGCGCACTGTGTGCTTCAGCATGCGCTGACCCCGCCCTGTCATGTGACGTGGCCTACCACTTGGTGGCTGAGTGGCTGTTGTTCCCAGTGGCTTCCACTTTGTTATAATCCCACTAACAGTTGAGCGTGGAATATTTAGTAGCCAGGAAATGTCACGGATGGACTTATTGCCTTGGAGTCACTGAGCTCCTGAGAGCGACCCATTCTTTCACCAATGTTTGTAGAAGCCGTCTGCATGCCTAGGGGCTTGATTGTATACACCTGTGTCCATGGAGGGGATTGGAACACCTGAATCACATGATATGGAGGGGATTGGAACACCTGAATCACATAATATGGAGGGGATTGGAACACCTGAATCACATGATTTGGAGGGGATTGGAACACCTGAATCACATGATTTGGAGGGCTGGCCCAAGACTTTGGGCAATACAGTGTATGTAAGTAAAGGTGAAAACCTGGGAAAGAGTCATCTGGGAGCGTGCCTGGCTGGGCAAGGCTGTAGAACAGACACTAGAAGGAGATGGGTGTACCAATGGGGGCACCGTGTTCCTCCTGACCCTCAGCTACCGGCGTTGTGACTTGGCGATGAAAGCTTAATGTTGTGGACTTGATATACATAGGGAGGTGGCCCCAATACTCTGACGCGCCCCAAGAGGAAAGGGAAGGCGGTTTAACTAAAAGCTGTGTACTTATGCTCTGCAATGAAATGCTTCAGAATGTTCAGAACTTCCGAAGATTCTAATAGTATGTCAGTGTGATAGGTCATGGGAAGTTATGTGAAGTTGCATAAATTAGTAAATTATGTAAAGTTGCATAAATGCTGAACATACATCTGAGTGTGAAAATTCTTTTACTCTGAATAGTAAGGTCACTGGCCAGGGATGTCATGAGTGAGCCTATGGCCAGGAGTTGTGTGTCCAATATGGTGGCTACAAAGGCAGTAAGGTAGAGGCTCTATCCAAGAAAAAGCATGACGGGACTGATACAATTTGGCACCATCTGCCCAATCTCAGGTCCCCTATCACACAAAGTGCCTGATATTGTGGAATCTGTTGTCTTCTGCTAGCCATGGTGGGGCCCATAAACATTAGTGAATACTGGTTACATATAGTTACACAGTTAGTCTGGTTGAAAAAAGAAAACAAGTCTATCTAGTTCAACCAATAAAAGGGGGGAAAAAACATTTATACAATCCCATATACACACCCCTATATCCACAGTTGAGCCAAAGGAAGGTAAAACAACACCAATAAAGCACAATCCAATTTTCTCCAGAGGGAGAAAAAATTCCTTCCTGATAACCAAGAGCCTATTGGATATTCCCTGGATCAACCTTACCTATAAATGTTATATCCAGTTATATTCTGTGTATCCAAGAAAGAATCCAGGACTTTCCTACAGCAATCCACTGAGCTGGTCACAACCAACTCTGGAGGGAGTCTATTCCACAATCCAGTGGTACTATGCCAGTCATTAAAGAGTCCCTAAAAATGAGAAACAATGGCTTTGAAATGACAGAGCTCAATTCTTTAAGGCCCCGTGGGTGTATGCCATCCGGTCCACGGGCTTTTTTCACCTTTATTCTGTCTAAATATTTCTGGATAATATCAATTATAAGCCAATGTGGACCATCTGGAGGGTGTCAGTACCACCCCCCATTATGGACAAGAGCCCCCCTATGCTCCTTTGTATACACAGAGCTGAAGAAGGGATTTCATACATGTGCCTTCTCTTTGTCCCCAGTCACCCCCTCTCGATGATTCTGTAAAGGGTCTACATGCTGGGACCGGACCTTTCTACTATTCATATATTGGAAGAATTTTGGGGGGTTTGATCTACTTTCTTTTGCCATCTGTCTTCCGTTTGGAATTTTTGTATCCTTGATTTCCTTTTTGCATATTCTGTTATATTCTTTGTAATGTTTAAACGATGATAACGTTCCTTCATTTTTATATTTTTTAAAAGCTCTTTTCTTGTTATTAATAGCTTTTTTTTTTTACTTTTGCTGTGAGCCACACAGGTTTTATTTTTAGCCTTTTATACTTGTTGCCAATGGGAATATATTTGCAGTGTGATCACATACAGTCTTTTCAAAGAATTCCCATTTCTGTGCTGTGTTCTTCAATGCCAATATTCCCTCCCAGTCTAAGTCTTGGTAGTTCAATGAAGTTGAAGGGATAGGCCGTGATAAAGATAGGGTGGAAAGGTGTCTGCATGCAGTGTCTCTAGAGTGATGACAGAATGAGGTTGGGCAGTCCTATGGAAGTCACGTGGGAATTGTGACGCAACGCGTCGGTAACGTAGTGACAGGACAGGGCGTGGTGACGTCATCTCGGACGCAGATGCCATTTTGGAAAACGAGTCATCTAGTGAACATACCCATAACAGGGGATAACGCTTAGTGTACACTATGGAAATGTGAGTGGGCATTTTAATATTCTTCTGGCTGGCAATAAAGTATTTACAGTATCACACTATGGAGGATCTTTTTTGTTTGCTATGACCCTATGGTGGAAAACGGATACATGTGAGTGCCAGGTGACAGGAGATTGATCCAGAGCATTGGAGGTTATCAGGCATCCAGGAGGGTTCATCTTGAGACGTGGCTATCTCTTGGGGGGTGTCAGGGCTCCCAGGTGTGACCAGAGGTGTGTGGCTGACGCAGGGAAACGCAGACCTCAGATATGTTATAAACAATATAATTTATTAACACTAACAATACAAACATAAACGCAGTGCAATACTAAACATAATACAGTGCAACCAAACCAAACCAACCACCCACAGATAACAGTACATACAAGCAAGCGTCGTCAGGCAGGCCGGGTCAATATCAATAGGGCAGGTAGGTACAGGGGGAGCAAGCGGAGATTGGTCGGGGTCACAGGCCAGGTTCAGCAGGTAGCAAGCAGCGTAGTACAGAGGGTCAGGCAGAGGGATGGTCAGGGTCACAAGCCAGGGATCAGAACAGGTAGCAAGCAGCGTGGTACAGAGGGTCAGAAACAGGATGCAGGACAGACACAGGATACAGGGCCCAGGACAAACACAACACCAAGGCAGAGTCTGCAAGTCTGGCCATCCCTTAAATACCCCAGCATAATCAGTTCCAGGTGTTAGCTGGCTGCAAAGTTGAGTCTCTGATTGCTGGGAGCATCCGCTGGCCAGCCCTGGTACTGCAGATCAAAAGGCAGGTGAGTCCCACCATTGCTGGCCAGTCCATTCCTGACAGTACCCCCCCCCCCTCAAGGAGCGGCCTCAGGATGCTCCAAACAGTCCTAGCTGGGAAAAATGTTCCACCGCCCGGGTCTGGTAACTGGCGGGATATCAAAGACCGGCACACTAGGCAGCGGTACACCGGGCAGAGGCACATCGGGCTGGACTCTGGGCAGAGGCACACCGGGCTGGACTCTGGGCAGAGGCACACCGGGCTGGACTCCGGGCAGAGGCACACCGGGCTGGACTCCGGGCAGAGGCACACCGGGCTGGACTCCGGGCAGAGGCACACCGGGCTGGACTCCGGGCAGAGGCACACCGGGCAGGACTCCGGGCAGAGGCACATCGGGCAGGACTCCGGGCGGCGGGCGCCGGACCCCCAGGCGGAACTATAGGTCTCGGGCCCTCAGGCGGAGCGGCGGGCGCCGGACCCCCAGGCGGGGCGACAGGCCTCGGGCCCCCAGGCGGAGCGGCGGGCGCCGGACCCCCAGATGGAGCGACAGGTCTCGGGCCCTCAGGCGGAGCGGCGGGCGCCGGACCCCCAGATGGAGCGACAGGTCTCAGGCCCTCAGGCGGAGCGGCGGGCGCCGGACCCCCAGATGGAGCGACAGGTCTCGGGCCCTCAGGCGGAGCGGCGGGCGCCGGACCCCCAGATGGAGCGACAGGTCTCGGGCCCTCAGGCGGAGCGGCGGGCGCCGGACCCCCAGATGGAGCGACAGGTCTCGGGCCCTCAGGCGGAGCGGCGGGCGCCGGACCCCCAGACGGAGCGACAGGCCTCGGGCCCCCAGGCGGGGCAACAGGCCTCGGGCCCTCAGGCGGGGCGGCGGGCGCCGGACCCCCAGATGGAGCGACAGGCCTCGGGCCCTCAGGCGGAGCGGCGGGCGCCGGACCCCCAGATGGAGCGACAGGCCTCGGGCCCCCAGGCGGGGCGACAGGCATCGGGCCCCCAGGCGGGGCGACAGGCATCGGGCCCCCAGGCGGGGCTACAGGTCTCGGGCCCTCAGGCGGAGCGGCAGGCGCCGGACCCCCAGATGGAGCGACAGGCCTCGGGCCCCCAGGCGGGGCGACAGGCATCGGGCCCCCAGGCGGGGCGACAGGCATCGGGCCCCCAGGCGGAGCGACAGGTCTCGGGCCCTCAGGCGGAGCGGCGGGCGCCGGACCCCCAGGTGGAGCGACAGGTCTCGGGCCCTCAGGCGGAGCGGCGGGCGCCGGACCCCCAGATGGAGCGACAGGTCTCGGGCCCTCAGGCGGAGCAACAGGTCTCGGGCCCCCAGGCGAAGCGGCGGGCACCGAGTCACCAGGCATGACAGTGGGCACCAAGTCGTCTGCCAAGACTGCGGGCATCGAGTCAACTGGCGGAACAGCGGGCATCGAGTCAACTGGCGGAACTGTGGGCACCGACTCGTCTGGCAAGACTGCGGGCATTGAGTCAACTGGCGGAACTGCGGGCACCGACTCGTCTGGCAAGACTGCGGGCATCGAGTCAACTGGCAGAACAGCGGGCACCGAGTCGTCTGGCAAGACTGCGGGCACCGAGTCGTCTGGCAAGACTGCGGGCACCGAGTCGTCTGGCAAGACTGCGGGCATCGAGTCAACTGGCGGAACAGCGGGCACCGAGTCGTCTGGCAAGACTGCGGGCACCGAGTCGTCTGGCAAGACTGCGGGCACCGAGTCGTCTGGCAAGACTGCGGGCACCGAGTCAACTGGCGGAACTGCGGGCACCGAGTCGTCTGGCAAGACTGCGGGCATCGAGTCAACTGGCGAAACAGTGGGCACCGAGTCGTCTGGCAAGACTGCGGGCACCGAGTCGTCTGGCAAGACTGCGGACACCGAGTCGTCTGGCAAGACTGCGGGCACCGAGTCAACTGGCGGAACTGCGGGCACCAAGTCGTCTGGCAAGACTGCGGGCATCGAGTCAACTGGCGGAACAGTGGGCACCGAGTCGTCTGGCAAGACTGCGGGCACCGAGTCGTCTGGCAAGACTGCGGGCACCGAGTCGTCTGGCAAGACTGCGGGCACCGAGTCGTCTGGCAAGACTGCGGGCACCGAGTCGTCTGGCAAGACAGTGGGCTCCGAGTCGTCTGGCAAGACAGTGGGCTCCGAGTCAACAGGCACGACAGTGGGCACCGGGTCATCAGGTATCGGATTGTCTGGCTCGACAGCGGGCATCGGGTCACCGGGTATGATAGCGGGCACTGGGTCACCAGGCATCAGGTCATTTGACTTGCCAGCGGGCACCGCGTCATCTGGCAAGGCAGTGGGCACCGGGTCACCAGGTATGACAGCGGGCTCTGAGTCAATTGGCACGACAGCGGGCACTGGATCAGGTACCGGATCATCTGGATCAACAGCGGGCATCGAGTCAACTGGCCTAATAGGATCGTCGGGCTGGATCAGTTCATCATGCTGAGTAGCGGCATCAGGCTGAGTAGAGGCTTCAGGCCGAGGAGAGGCATCAGGCCGAGGAGAGGCATCAGGCCGAGGAGAGGCTTCAGGCCGAGGAGAGGCTTCAGGCCGAGGAGAGGCTTCAGGCCGAGGAGAGGCATCAGGCCGAGTAGAGGCTTCAGGCCGAGTCACGGAAGGCAGGTTCACCAGTTTGGATACTGGCAGGATGGTATTGGTTGGAAAGAATTTTCGCTTTTTTCTGGTTTTAACTACTGGAGCACTGCAAGTAAACGCAGGTCTGCAAACGAATGGAGCAGCTGGAGACAGAGAAAAACTGGAGGATGGAACAGGAGAGGGAGCAGTCGCTACAGAGGGCTCTTTTACAGGGTTAAAGGCAGGATAGGTGCAGCGAGTGGGAACAGGGGACTGACATGCGGTAGATAGCCAAGTATACTGGGCTGTAACTGGAGGAGCTGGTGGGAATACAGGAGTAGAGTTAGAAGCAGGACTGGGTCTTTGTAAGCTGACTGAGGCTGGGTGTAACAAGTCTGTCCATGTCTGCAGTAGGGGTTGAACAAAGCTGAGCTTACACAAAGCCTGTCTGACCAAAGACTGCACTGCGTTTATACAATCTCTTAGTGTCTGTGGTGAACATGTGGAATAACGCTCCAGAAAGTAACCCACATCATCCTCTAATAACCACACCAGGGACTCTACCTGGTCTGCACTAAATGGCGGCAAAAATTCATCCCTGCATTCGGGGGAACCAGATGAAACCAACTCAGCACAAACCTTAATCAATGGCTGCACCTCAGAGAACTCTGTGCCCTGATCTACTAGAACATGAGCGAGCCGTATACATTCTAGCAGTTGATCCCGGGGATACTCCTTCAGAGTCTGATAAGCATACTCCTTGTCATCAAACACTAGCAGATATAAATACACAACCTCATCCAGATCCATCCTTCCCAGCAACAAGCCAAGATGGCTTCCCTGTGCAGCCACTTCTGGTCAGGATTGGCCTTGGTGTAATGTCAGGGCTCCCAGGTGTGACCAGAGGTGTGTGACTGACGCAGGGAAACGCAGACCTCAGATATGTTATAAACAATATAATTTATTAACACTAACAATACAAACATAAACGCAGTGCAATACTAAAACATAATACAGTGCAAACAAACCCAACCAACCACCCACAGATAACAGTACATACAAGCAAGCGTCGTCAGGCAGGCCGGGTCAATATCAATAGGGCAGGTAGGTACAGGGGGAGCAAGCGGAGATGGGTCGGGGTCACAGGCCAGGTTCAGCAGGTAGCAAGCAGCGTAGTACAGAGGGTCAGGCAGAGGGATGGTCAGACAAGCCAGGGATCAGAGCAGGGTCAGCAGAGAATCAGACAGGAACAGAGAGCAGGAACAGGATACAGGGCCCAAGAGAACACAACACCAAGGCAGAGTCTGTGGGTCTGGCCATCCCTTAAATACCCCAGCATAATCAGTTCCAGGTGTTAGCTGGCTGCAAAGTTGAGTCTCTGATTGCTGGGAGCATCCGCTGGCCAGCCCTGGTACTGCAGATCAAAAGGCAGGTGAGTCCCACCATTGCTGGGCAGTCCATTCCTGACAGTATGTTACTCCATGTGCTAGCATCCATCTTGGATTTCTGCTGAGCATGATGGGAATCTTTTATGCCTTCAGGTCTCTGAGGTCCATCCCCCAGAGGGGTGTGGCTGAGTACATATAAGCCTGGGATCTGCACATGCTCTTTGCACTTGTGTCTTGTGTCTTGCTACAGCTCTGTGTATACGCTCGTGACTCTTCTGGTATTTGACTCGGCTTGTGACTAAGACCATTCTCTGTGTTTCCCTTTGATCTGACCTTCCGTTGCTGAACCCGGCCCGTGACCTGTGATTCTCTGTCTACTGTTCTGTATTGTTTTGTCCCGTTGTTATTGACCCGGCTTGTCTGACTACGCTATTGTCATTCTCACCAGCTACACGCCATTGGCGGCGGCCATTACCGCAGCTGGGGTGTCTCGGGGGCCGCGATCTGGTCCCTGGTTGCGTCAAGTCCATCCCCACCATCAGGGGCCCTGGTGAAGGGCAGCCTGGGACTTAGACTCCGCGCCCTGAGGGACTTCAGTCTGTTGGTGGTGGTTGTCGTCAGCCAGTGCGTTACCCTGCCACTAGGCCTACCTGTCCGTTCCACAGCCCTGCCCTGACATTACACAAGTGCCATGAATCCTGACGGTGCAGGTACGCCTTCACTTCCAATGTTGGTCGCCAGACTGGATCAACAGGATCTCCTGTTGGATCAGTTCGCTCAGGCGTTGCAAACTCTGCTGGCACGCACCGCGCACCTTACTCCTGGTGTTATTAGGCCGGTTGTCACTCCGGTGGTCGCTCCCGCTGCTGTTCCGCTTGCTGTGCCTACCGCCGCGGCTGATGCGGCACCCGCGGTGTCCAGAGGTATGACCGGTTCAGCCCCTGTTCCACAGCGCTTTGGGGGTGAGCCGAGTCAGTGTCGTGGGTTCCTTAACCAGGTGGGGATTTACTTTGAATTAATCCCCTACGCTTTTCCGACTGAGAGGTCAAAGGTGGGTTTCCTAATCTCGCTGCTCTCAGACAAGGCCTTGGCCTGGGCGAATCCCTTATGGGAGAGGAATGACCCAGTGATTCACGAGTTTTCCAGTTTTGTCGATGCCTTCCGTAGGGTATACGATGTACCGGCTCGCTCCGCCTCAGCTGCCAAGCTGCTCATGTCTATGCATCAGGGTTCACGGACCGTGGCCGAGTACGCCATAGAGTTTCGTACCCTGGCAGCAGAGGTGGGTTGGAACAATGAGGCTCTGGTGGCTGCGTTTTCTCAGGGTCTTTCTGATGCATTGAAGGACGAGATCGCAGCCAAGGAATTGCCTGTGGAGCTGGAAGCACTAATTTCCTTCCTGATCCTGATTGATACCAGGCTCAGGGAGAGGCCTTCACTCAAGGAACGCCTGCGGAGGCCTTCCAATCGACTGGCACCTGCGTTTTCTGTCCCACCCGTTCCTCCCTCTCCTCCCACGCCTCCTGGGGATAGATTGTCTGGTGGTGAGCCCATGCAGCTGGGGTTTGCTCGCGTTTCCGAGGGAGAGCGGGCCGCTCGGCGTCGGGAGGGTCGCTGCCTGTACTGTGGTCTTGGTGGGCACTTTCGGCAGTCCTGTCCGGTGCGTCCGGGAAACGCTCGCACCTGAGATCCTGTCGGGGACAGATCTTGGGTGGAGTCTCCTCGTCCCCGGCGTTCCGCAGAGATAAGCCACTGATCACCGTTGTCCTCTCTTGGGCGGAGGGCTCGGTGGCGGCCCAGGCGTTGGTAGATTCTGGGGCCGGCGGGTTGTTTATGGACAGCTCGTTTGCTGCCCAGCACTCCATTCCCCTGCAGGCTCGAGTTACCCCATTGGTTCTCGAGGCGATAGATGGCAGGCCCCTGCAACCACCGCAGGTTACCCACGAGACTATGCCAGTTGAAGTAGCTATTGGGGCTGTTCACAGGGAGTTGGCCTGTTTCCAGGTGATTTCTTCTCCGCACTATTCGGTGGTTTTGGGGTATCCCTGGCTCCAGATGCACAATCCAACCTTCAATTGGCAAACTGCCGAGATTCTCTCGTGGTCTCCACAGTGTGGGGCCGGGTGCATCCGTGGGCCGGTTAAGGTGTTGTGTGCCTCCTCGGACTCTGCGTTGCCCACTGATTATGGGGAGTACCAGGACGTGTTTGATAAGGTACGCGCTGGTGCCTTACCTGCTCATCGTCCTTACGACTGCGCCATATCCTTGCAACCCGGTGCCACTCCTCCGCGTGGCAGGGTGTACCCTCTCTTGGTTGCGGAGAATAAGGCCATGGAGGAGTACGTTGCGGATGCGCTTTCCCGAGGGCACATTCGTAAGTCTACTTCCCCAGCAGGAGCGGGCTTTTTCTTTGTAAAGAAGAAGGGTGGTGAATTGAGGCCTTGCATCGATTATAGGGGTCTCAATCGAATCACCACTAAGAATGCATACCCGATTCCCTTGATTACTGAGTTGTTCGACCGCCTTAAGGGGGCAACAGTCTTTACCAAACTTGACCTTAGGGCGGCGTACAACCTCGTACGGATCAAACAGGGGGATGAGTGGAAGACCGCGTTTAACACCAGAACCGGGCACTACGAATACCTGGTGATGCCCTTTGGGTTGTGTAACGCGCCCGCAGTTTTTCAGGAATTCATAAATGATGTCCTGCGTGACTTGTTGCAGCAGTGCGTGGTAGTTTACTTGGATGACATCCTGGTTTACTCTGCCTCCATGGAGTCCCATATCCAGGATGTCAAGCAGGTGCTGCAACGATTACGTAAGAACGAACTTTTTGTAAACTTGAGAAGTGCGAATTCCCTCGATCCCAAGTTGCCTTTTTAGGCAACATCATTTCTGCGGAGGGATTCTCCATGGACCCTCAGAAGGTTTCGGCAGTTCTGCAGTGGCCTCGTCCCAATGGTCTTCGGCCCATTCAGCGCTTTTTGGGTTTTGCCAACTACTATCGGAAGTTCATCAGGAACTTCTCCACGCTGGCAAAACCTCTCTCAGACCTAACCAAGAAGGGCAGCAATCCTCACGAGTGGCCATCCGAGGCCATCGTAGCTTTTGAGGCTCTGAAATCCGCCTTCGCTTTGGCTCCGATACTGTCTCATCCCAATCCTGGATTGCCCTTCGTCCTTGAGGTTGATGCATCCGAGACGGGAGTAGGCGTTCTCCTGTCTCAACGTCGGTCGCCCGATGGACCCCTACTTCCCTGTGGGTTCTACTCCAGGAAGCTTTCCTCTGCAGAGTGCAACTACCAGATTGGAGATAGGGAGTTGTTGGCAATCATTCTGGCTCTCAAGGAATGGAGGCACCTGCTCGAGGGCTCCGCAGTTCCGGTCCTCATTCTTACCGATCATAAGAACCTGACTTATCTTTCAGAGGCCAAAAGATTGACACCCCGTCAGGCCAGATGGGCCTTGTTCTTGTCGCGGTTCAATAATGTGGTCTCCTATTTGCCTGGTTCCAAGAATGTCAGGGCTGATGCATTATCGCGGCAATACTCTGAGTTGTCCAGGGAGGACTCTGAGCCAACCTCGGTCATACCTCCGGATCAGATCCTGGCTGCCATTCGTACCAGTCTGACTTCTCCCCTTGGGGAGCAGATTTTGGCAGCTCAAACTGACGCTCCTCCCGAGAGACCGGAGGGTAGATGTTTTGTACCCGAGGGGTTGCGCACCCGTCTGCTGCGTACCTACCATAACTCCAAAACTGCCGGGCATCCGGGGAGGAACCAGTTGTCTTGGGTCGTCTCTCGGTTGTTCTGGTGGCCAACTCTCCGTGCCGACATCGCCTCTTATGTAGCGGCATGTTCGATCTGTGCCCAGAATAAATCTCCACGGCATCTTCCAATGGGTCTTCTGCAACCCATTCCCAATGGGGAGCGTCCTTGGTCACACCTGGGCATGGACTTTATTGTAGACCTCCCTGTGTCTCGGGGCCATACGGTCATCCTCATGGTCGTCGATCGTTTTTCCAAAATGTGCCATTGTATTCCACTCAGGAAATTACCAACAGCGCAAGAACTGGCCACGGTCTTTTCCAGGGAGATTTTGCGCCTGCATGGGTTGCCCAAGGTGATTGTGTCGGACCGCGGGAGTCAGTTCGTGTCCAGATTCTGGCGCGCCTTCTGCTCCCAGTTGGGCATTAGTCTCTCCTTTTCTTCAGCCTACCACCCGCAGTCCAATGGGGCTGCGGAGCGTTCCAATCAGGCCTTAGAACAATTCCTTCGGTGTTATATCTCGGACCATCAGGACGATTGGGCCGATCTCCTGCCTTGGGCAGAGTTTGCCAGGAACTCAGCGGTCAACTCCTCCTCCGGGATGTCCCCCTTCATGGCCAACTATGGGTACCAACCCGCGGTATTACCTGAGAGGTTCTCACCACAGGACATTCCGGCTGTGGAGAACCATCTTGCTGCCCTGCGTTCTTCATGGGGGCAGATCCAGAGGGCTTTGAGGGACTCGGCTCAGCGTCAGAAGTTCCAGGCTGATCGCAGACGGTTGCCCGCTCCTTCATACCAGGTCGGCGATCGGGTGTGGTTGTCTACTCGTAACCTCAATCTTCGGGTGCCCACACCCAAACTAGCTCCCCGTTTTGTCGGTCCTTTTCGCATTGTCCGGTGGCCTATGCCCTTGCCCTTCCACCTGGGATGCGGATCTCCAATATCTTTCATGTATCACTGTTGAAACCTCTGATCTGCAATCGCTTCACTACCTCTCTGCCTCGGCCCCGTCCCATTCGGGTTGACGGTCATGAGGAGTATGAGGTGAGCCGGATCCTGGACTCTCGATTGGTGCGCGGCCGATTACACTGTTCAACAGGTAAAAAGTTTTGGGCATAAAATTAGCTAATCTTACATAATTTTGGGGTGCTGAAAACGAAAATGACCCTAAAAAATGTTGATTGGCTCTAGTTTCCATGATATATTCACCCATCTAATGACGTAAGCCATTCAAAATTATGATGCAACTTCAGCTGCATATTGCGCAATTGATACTGGTGACCAATAGAAAATGTCATGTATACTGAGATGATGCAATATTAGCCTTTAATTGCATCACTTCACTGCATAAAAGCTGCAGTATCTGTAGCTGATTGTAGTTCGTCTTTACATTTCGTTTTATGCTTATATAGGCTACTCAGTAATGCCTCGAACTTGTGTGAATAAAGCAGATAATTTCTGCTATATCTGCGGTGAAATAACTTTTATCTCACAAAAAAGGAGGATAACAGGAATGATTAAGAAAGCCTACAACTTGTATTTTGGCTGCAAGATAGGAGACCAGGACAAGAGCTGGGCACCTGTCAGGGCAGGCAGGCCTAACAATGCACTGGCTGACGACAACCACCAACCACAGACCGAAGTCCCTCAGGGCGCGGAGTCTAAGTCCCAGGCTGCCCTTCACCAGGGCCCCTGATGGTGGGGATGGACTTGACGCAGCCAGGAACCAGGTCGCGGCCCCCGAGACACCTCAGCTGCGGTAATGGCCGCCGCCAATGGCGTGTAGCTGGTGGAAGAGACAAAAGAGTAGTCAGACAAGCCGGGGTCAACAACAACAGGACAAAACAGTACAGGACAGCAGACGAGAATCACAGGTCACGAGCCGGATTCAGCAACAGAGGGTCAGATCAAAGGAGAATACAAAGAATAGTCGAGTCACAAGCCGAATGAGATACCAGGAGAGTCACGAGAGTCAGAACAGAGTAATAGCAACACAAAGACACAAGACACAAGTGCAAAGAGCATGTGCGGGCCACAGGCTTATATGTCATCAGCCACACCCCTCTGGGGGATGGACCACAGAAACCTGAAGGCATAAAAGGATTCCCATCATGCACAGTAGAATCCAAGATGGACGCCAGCACATGGAGTAACATAACCTCAGGGAAAAGGTAGGACCTTGACAGCACCACATATATGCTGCAATTCTTGTGGGACGGCACTGGAGCAATGGTTGAATGGAAAAAAGGCATCTATGCCTTTCGCTGTGCCAATGATTTGGAGAGAGCCAACAGATCATGTTAGTAATTGTTACTTTTGTATGGTGCTTCCAATTGTAAAAGGGCTAAATAAGAAGAAAAAGTTATCTGTGCACTATCCAAATATTCCATCGGCAATACGTCCAGTTCCTCATGGAGAGGGGCTACCAATTCCTAAAGCACCAGAATCCTTCGTGGTTGAGTCAAGTGAGGAAGAACCTGAAGCGTGTAGTCACGTGCAGTTGTAAGAGATAGCCCTTTCCTCGAATACAAGAGAAAAGCCAAGAGAAGCAAAACCGACACAAACTGAAGACAAAACTAGTGAGAATCCTAAGTATTAAAATGATTCAACTTAGCTTATGGCTATAATTTTTCTTGGTAATCCTATGCAATATATTATGCCATTTAGGCTTTGTTATGTAGTCAATATCACTTGCTTTATATTTGTGGAAAGACATCTATCTATATAATTATTGTGCATTATGTAGTCATTACGCCTATAGTAGAAAACTTTTCGTTTACAGAAAAACTAGAGCCAATTGACAAATTTCATTGTTATATTTGAACTCAGAATGTGAAATTCATTAAGAAATGGATCCTTTTGTTTCCAAAACTGGCAAAAAATAAAAATTTGTTGAACAGTGTTACAGTTCCTGGTTCATTGGCGTGGTTATGGTCCCGAGGAGCGTTCCTGGGTTCCTTCCGCGGATGTCCATGCTCCTGCCCTCCTCCGCGCGTTTCATACCCGCTTTCCTCAGAAACCTTTTGTTGAGCCGCGGAGGGAGAGGGGCCCTTGAGGAGGAGGTACTGTCAAGGTCCTACCTTTTCCCAGAGGTTATGTTACTCCATGTGCTAGCATCCATCTTGGATTTCTGCTGAGCATGATGGGAATCTTTTATGCCTTCAGGTCTCTGAGGTCCATCCCCCAGAGGGGTGTGGCTGAGTACATATAAGCCTGTGATCCGCACATGCTCTTTGCACTTGTGTCTTGTGTCTTTGTCTTGCTACAGCTCTGTGTATACTCTCGTGACTCTTCTGGTATTCTGACTCGGCTTGTGACTAAGACCATTCTCTGTGTTTTCCTTCGATCTGACCTTCCATTGCTGAACCCGGCCCGTGACCTGTGATTCTCTGTCTACTGTTCTGTACTGTTTTGTCCCGTTGTTATTGACCCGGCTTGTCTGACTACGCTATTGTCATTCTCACCAGCTACACGCCATTGGCGGCGGCCATTACCGCAGCTGGGGTGTCTCGGGGGCCGCGACCTGGTTCCTGGTTGCGTCAAGTCCATCCCCACCATCAGGGGCCCTGGTGAAGGGCAGCCTGGGACTTAGACTCCGCGCCCTGAGGGACTTCGGTCTGTTGGTGGTGGTTGTCGTCAGCCAGTGCGTTACCCTGCCACTAGGCCTACCTGTCCGTTCCACAGCCCTGCCCTGACAGGTGGGCAGAGGGCTGCTGTCTCTTACCTGGCTCCCACGATGATCCATCCAGGAAGCGCTGCTCCTTCCGTCACTCCGGCCACTCCCTCACTCCTGCCGCTCGGCTCCGCCTCCTCACCGGTGATTGGCCGCCAGAACTGTAGCTCAGGAAAGGTACACAGGCGGCCAATCACGGGCGAGGATGCGGAGCCGAGCGGACCCGCGAAAATCGAGTGAGGGAAAAGCCGGTAAGTGTGCAGTGCAGAGGTGCTGCTGCAACCACATATGCTGGCTGCAGCAGCACCATACTAGAACAGGGGTCAGCAAGTGTCATTGGTGTCAGTGGGAGGAATAGTGCCCCATCATTGGTGTCACTGATACTAATGATGGGGCATTATTCCTCCCACTGACACCAATGATGGAGCACTATTCCTCCCACTGACACCAACGATGGGGCACTATTCCTCCCACTGACACCAATGATGGGGCACTATTCCTCCCACTGACACCAATGATGGGGCACTATTCCTCCCAATGACACCAATGATGGGGCACTATTCCTCCCACTGACACCAATGATGGGGCATTATTCCTCCCACTGACACCAATGATGGGGCACTATTCCTCCCACTGACACCAATGATGGGGCACTATTCCTCCCACTGATACTAATGATGGGGCACTATTCCTCCCACTGACACCAATGATGGGGCACTATTCCTCCCACTGATACTAATGATGGGGCACTATTCCTTCCACTGACACCAATGATGGAGCACTATTCCTTCCACTGACACCATTGATGGGGCATTATTCCTCCCACTGACACCAACAATGGGGCACTATTCCTCCCAAAGATACCAACGATGGGGCACTATTCCTCCCACTGACACCAATGATGGGGCACTATTCCTCCCACTGATACTAATGATGGGGCATTATTCCTCCCACTGACACCAACGATGGGGCACTATTCCTCCCACTGATACCAACGATGGGGCACTATTCCTCCCACTGACACCAATGATGGGGCACTATTCCTCCCAAAGATACCAATGATGGGGCATTATTCCTCCCACTGACACCAACGATGGGGCACTATTCCTCCCACTGACACCAATGATGGGGCACTATTCCTCCCACTGACACCAATGATGGGGCACTATTCCTCCCACTGACACCAATGATGGGACACTATTCCTCCCACTGACACCAATGATGGGGCACTATTCCTCCCACTGACACCAATGATGGGGCGCTATTCCTCCCACTGATACCAATGATGGGGCACTATTCCTCCCACTGACACCAATGATGGGGCGCTATTCCTCCCACTGATACCAATGATGGGGCACTATTCCTGCCACTGACACCAATGATGGGGTGCCTTTCCTCCCACTGATACTAATGATGGGGCACTATTCCTCCCACTGATACTAATGATGGGGCACTATTCCTCCCACTGATACTAATGATGGGGCACTATTCCTCCCACTGACACCAATGATGGGGCACTATTCCTCCCACTGACACCAATGATGGGGCACTATTCCTCCCACTGACACCAATGATGGGGCACTATTCCTCCCACTGACACCAATGATGGGGCACTATTCCTACTTATAACAATTTTATAGACAAATTATACTATTTACAGTCGCGCGGGGGGGGGGCGCAAAATGTTTTCTTCTTCCTAGGGGGGGCATGACAGAAAATAATTGAGAAGCACTGGTATATGTGGATATTCCACTAAGCGAGTAGGCCCTCGTGGTCATATCAAGGAGGTGAGGAGGCACTTAGGCCACTTACGGATATCACATCACTGTGTGTGGCACCTATAGTCTGTGGTTACATTCATATTTGTGTGTATGAATCCTTTTGGAATTGAATATATGGACTGCTATACAGCATGATGCATTCAATTGGGACACTCTTTCACTTGTGCTATTTATTGTGTTCCCCTGCGAGGAATCACTTACTTCACTTACAATTGGTCCCCCAGATTGGGGATTATACATGTGGGGGGTCACGAGTTCAGTCTGTGATTGTATATGTGTTTATGCTCACGCATGATTTTGTATTCCTATATGTTTATATCAGTGCATTTAGAGCTACACCAATATTGTATACTACAATCCTATGGATAGTACGGTCTCCTAGGGACAGAGGCTCCTGGCTGTTTGCAGGGAAGTGCCAAGTTACCACCCGACGGCCTGAGATGTCTGTGTGAAGACCAGACAGTGATAGTCCCGGTGCAGAGAAGGTGATGTGATCCCGGTGTGGCCATCGGTGTCATCGCTGTGCTGAACTGACGTGGAGTCCCACAGCAGTAGGCCAGCAATCTGTCTCTGGAGAAGAACGGCAGTCCCCCTATGTTCATCTCTGAATCCTGCACCCAAGAGAGCGAGCCAGTCCCGTGCTGTAGAATATATCTTCTCTTCCAGAATCCTTCAGGTTCCCCAGCACTCTGGTAGTTGTAGTTCAATCAGCACTCAGGAATACAGGATGTATTGGCTATAGGACTACAGGTCCCAAGATCCTCTGCTGTCAGAAGAACTGGATCCACTCTGCTAACAGGAAGTGATGTAGCCATCCCGGTACTTGGCACTAGGGGGAAAAAGGAATACCATAGTCCACGGGTGTCAAACTGGTGGCCCTCCAGCTGGTGCCAAATTACAAGTCCCATGAGGCATTGCAAGATTGACAGTTACAAGCGTGACTGCCAAAGGCAGAGGCATGATGGGACTTGTAGTTTTGCAACAGCTGGAGGGCCATCAGTTTGACACTCCTGCCACAGTCTCATCTGTAGATGTCCCTGAATGGCACAAGGATATGGCCTGAGCCTGGCTACATGTGTATTGCAGAAAGTCCAGCAAGGTACAACTAGGCCCGGCGGGGTATGCACAGCCGCCCAGAGACACTTATGGAACCTGTAGCAGCAGTCCTTTAGCCTGAAATGACCCACATGGAAGTAAAATATATTTGAAATATATTTTAAAAATATTCTTCCCAAATATATTGACATATATCTGAAATGCTACAATTTTGGCCACATTCAATAAATTTTTATATATATATACACACACACTGCGTGTTGAAATGTGTTTTTATTACAAGATATATGAAAAATGTTTTTAAAAATACATTTCAAATATACAGTGTGTCTTTAAAAATACAAATCTACATTTTTGGAATGCATTTATAAATATATGTAAAAATATATGTTAAAATAATTTTTTATATGTTCAAAAAAATCTGAAGAATATATTTTAAAAATATATATTTATATATATATATATATATATATATATATATATATATATATATATTCTAAAGTATAATTGAAATTTATTTTTTAAAATATTTCTCATATTTTTTGTAAATTTCAAATATACTGTATGTCTTTAAAAATACAAATCTGCATTTTTGGAACGCATTTATAAATATATGTAAAAATATATGTTAAAATAATTTTTTATATGTTCAAAAAAATCTGAAGAATATATTTTAAAAATATATATTTTTATATATATATATATATATTCTACAGTATAATTGAAATTTATTTTTTAAAATATTTCTCATATTTTTTGTAAATTTCAAATATACTGCATGTCTTTAAAAATACAAATCTGCATTTTTGGAACGCATTCACAAATATATGTAAAAATATATGTTAAAATGACTTTATTATATGTTGATTTTTTTTTTTTTAAATGTATTCTTCAGATTTTTTTTAACATATAAAAAATTCATTTTAACATATATTTTTACATATACTTGTAAATGCGTTCCAAAAAAGTAGATTTGTATTTTTAAAGACATACAGTATATTTGAAATTTATTTTTAAAAATATTTTTCATGTATTTTGTAATAAAAACGCATTTCAACATATATTTTTGGCCATATTCAATATATTTCAAAATATATTTCAATAAATATATATATATATATATATATATATATATATATATATATATATATATTTATTGAAATATATTTTGAAATATATTGAATATGGCCAAAAATTGCAGTATTTCAAGTATATGTCAATATATTTGGGAAGAATATTTTTAAAATATGTTTTTCTTCCATATGGGGATGCTGACAGGTTCTGCAACGAGGAGAAGGAAAGCGGCCTGGCTGGTCCACACCCACTTGGGAGGCTTCCTAGAGTGGGATAGCATGGTCCCTGCTGTTGGGGATCGCCGCCGCGATGGGCACGGCTCAGGCGCAGTGCAGCACCCTGTGTTGGAATGCGGGCACTGGGACCTGGCCGACCGCAGCGAGTGAGTATGCGCAGTAGGGACCGCGGGCGCGCGCGTGGCACCAATGACAGCGCAGGGCGGGATATTTAAATGGCCCTGAGCTGTCATTCAGCGCCTTCTGGTCTTCCCTGTATCCTGTATCCTGCGAACCTGTGTATTGCAAGTGACTGACCCGGATTGTACTTGACCTGCTGATTTATCCTGCCCAGACCCTTGCTTTGCCTGACCTCTCTCCTGAATGCCCCCCATTGGATCTGACCTGCTGTTGCTGACCTGGCGTGTGACCCGACTATTCTCTGCCCGCTGCCTTGTACCGTACCGTCCTCTCTGTTACCGACTCGGCCTGTCTGACTTCGCACTTGCTCAGCCATCCATCCATCCATCCATCCCTTCCAGTGGGGTCTTCAGACCTCCTCATACCAGGCTCTCTCCCGTGGGAGCCCTCGGCGCATACCACTACCACTGACGGTTATACCCAGTAGCCACGACCTGGTCTTGGGGGGCTCCAAGTCCATCCCCACCATCAGGGGCCCTGGTGAACAAGCTCCCCGGGACTTAGATTCCGTGCACTGGGGACGCCTATTCAGTGGAGTGCTAGTGGTGTCGCCGGGCGGTCCCTTACACCTGCACTGTGCCTATTCCTCCAGAACCTCTCCCTAATGTAATGTACTTTCCCTGACAGACGGGGAACCTGTCCCTACACGAATCGCAAAATGTGCGCCAAACCAGGGAGCCAGTGTCTTAAATACGCACTGCGCCCACCAAAATAGGTCAAGCAGGGCACCAGCATCCAATTGGAAAGCTGCTCCCCTGATGACCGCAGGAACTGGGTTCCTCACACCTTCCATGCCCTTCTGTATTGCCACTCACACTTAGCACCACCTACAGATGGGAGTACAAAATCTGCTGCAGATCTGCCTAGAAACCAATCAGTTTCCAAGTTTTATTGCTAAAAGTTAACTGAGCAACCTAAAATAAGAAGCTGATTGGCTGCACCAGATTCCAAGCGCTCCAGTTCTAGTACATAAACCCTTTGGTGCCTTCTTTATAGATACGAGCTTTTCTGAAATACTTCATATTACCCCGGGTACAAATCATTAGTAAGACCTCACCTGGAATATGCAGTTCAGTTTTGGGCTCCAATTCACAAAAAGAACATTGGGGAACTGGAGGAAGTACAGAGAAGGGCAACTAAACTGATACGAGGCATGGAGGAGATCAGCTATGAGGAAAGATTAGAGGAACTGAATGTATTCTCTACTGAGAAGAGGAAGTAAAGGGGGGATATGATCTCCATGTATAATACATAAGGGGGGATATGATCTCCATGTATAATACATAAGGGGGGGATATGATCTCCATGTATAATACATAAGGGGGGATATGATCTCCATGTATAATACATAAGGGGGATATGATCTCCATGTATAATACATAAGGGGGATATGATCTCCATGTATAATACATAAGGGGGGGATATGATCTCCATGTATAATACATAAGGGGGGATATGATCTCCATGTATAATACATAAGGAGGGATATGATCTCCATGTATAATACATAAGGGGGATATGATCTCCATGTATAATACATAAGGGGGGGGATATGATCTCCATGTATAATACATAAGGGGGATATGATCTCCATGTATAATACATAAGGGGGATATGATCTCCATGTATAATACATAAGGGGGGATATGATCTCCATGTATAATACATAAGGGGGGATATGATCTCCATGTATAATACATAAGGGGGATATGATCTCCATGTATAATACATAAGGGGGGATATGATCTCCATGTATAATACATAAGGGGGATATGATCTCCATGTATAATACATAAGGGGGGGGATATGATCTCCATGTATAATACATAAGGGGGGATGTGATCTCCATGTATAATACATAAGGGGGGATGTGATCTCCATGTATAATACATAAGGGGGGATAAGATCACCATGTATAATACATAAAGGGGTATATGATCTCCATGTATAATACATAAGGGGGTATATGATCTCTATGTATAATACATAAGGGGGGGATATGATCTCCATGTATAATACATAAGGGGGGATATGATCTCCATGTATAATACATAAGGGGGGATATGATCTCCATGTATAATACATAAGGGGGGGATATGATCTCCATGTATAATACATAAGGGGGATATGATCTCCATGTATAATACATAAGGGGGGATATGATCTCCATGTATAATACATAAGGGGGGATATGATCTCCATGTATAATACATAAGGGGGGATATGATCTCCATGTATAATACATAAGGGGGGATATGATCTCCATGTATAATACGTAAGGGGGGATATGATCTCCATGTATAATACATAAGGGGGGATATGATCTCCATGTATAATACATAAGGGGGGATATGATCACCATGTATAATACATAAGGGGGGATATGATCTCCATGTATAATACATAAGGGGGATATGATCACCATGTATAATACATAAGGGGGGATATGATCTCCATGTATAATACATAAGGGGGATATGATCTCCATGTATAATACATAAGGGGGATATGATCACCACGTATAATAATTATTATTATTATACAGTATTTATAAAGTGCCAATAGTTCGCTCAGCGCTGTACATTACAGAGGGGGACAGAACATGTGACAGAACAATACCAATACAATGCAAAACATGAGGGGATTGAGGGCCCTGCTCTTTCGAGTTTACAATCTAGGAGGGAGGGGATGGTGGAAGAGATAGCTGTGGGGGATGGAGTGGTAGGAAGAGTGGAGGAGGTCGGCAAGTTAGCAGGGGGTGGGGTAGGCTTCCCTGAAGAGATGGGTTTTCAGGGTGCGCCTAAAGGAGAGGAGAGTAGGTGATAATCTGATGGGTTGGGGCAGGGAGTTCCAGAGGATGGGTGACACCCTGGAGAAGTCCTGGAGGCGGGCATGGGAGGAGGAGACCAGGGAACTAGAGAGAAGGAGGTCTTGTGAGGAGCGGAGTGTGCGTGTTGGGCAGTACTTGGATATTAGGTCAGTGATGTAGTTCGGGGCAGTATGGTGGACAGCTTTGTACGTCAGCGTTAGGATTTTGAATTTGATCCGTTGGGCAATCGGAAGCCAGTGGAGGGATTGGCAGAGGGGGGTGGAGGACACTGAGTGGAGGTCAGTAGAGGGATTGGCAGAGGGGGGTGGAGGACACTGAATAAAGGCCAGTAGAGGGATTGGCAGAGGGGGGTGGAGGACACTGAGTGGAGGCCAGTGGAGGGATTGGCAGAGAGGGGTGGAGGACACTGAGTGGAGGCCAGTGGAGGGATTGGCAGAGGGGGGTGGAGGACACTGAGTGGAGGCCAGTGGAGGGATTGGCAGAGGGGGGTAGAGGACACTGAGTGGAGGCCAGTGGAGGGAATAGCAGAGGGGGGTGGCGGAGATGGAGCGGTTGGAAAGGTGAATGAGTCTGGCAGCCGTATTCAGGATGGACTGAAGCGGGGATAACCAGCGGCGAGGCAGGCCAGTGAGGAGGGAGTTGCAGTAGTCGAGTCGTGATATGATGAGGGAGTGGATGAGCTGTTTAGTGGTTTCTGGGGTTAGGAACGTGCGGATTTTGGCGATGTTGCGGAGGTGGAGTCTGCATGTTGCGGAGGTGGAGGCGGCACGAGTTTGTTAAAGATTGGACTTGGGGCTGGAAGGATAGGTTGGAGTCCAGAATGACACCAAGTACTCTGGTCTGCGGGGCGGGTTTGATGGTGGTGTTGTTGGATGTGATGGGGAAGTCAATGGGGAGTGGTGTCCAGGCTGGGGGGGAAGACAAGAAACTCGGTTTTGGAGAGGTTCAGTTTGGGGAAGTGGAGTGACATCCAGTCTGATATGTCGCTCAGTAGGCTTGTGATTCGGGCGAAGACCGAGGGGGTGAGGTGGGGGGTTGAGAGATAGATTTGTGTGTCGTCGGCATAGAGGTGATAGTTGAAGCCGTGAGAGTGTATGAGTTGGCCAAGGGAGGAGGTGTAGATGGAGAAGAGAAGGGGCCCAAAGACAGAGCCTTGAGGGACCCCAACAGAGAGGGGGAGTGAGGGGGAGGTGGTAGCATTATAGGTAATGCTGAAAGAGCGTTGTGACAGGTAGGATGAGAGCCAGAAGAGAGCAGAATCTCTGAGGCCGAGGGAGTGTAGTTTTTTGAGGAGGAGGGGGTGGTGGACTGTGTGGAAGGCCGCAGAGAGGTCAAGGAGTAGAAGCACTGAATAGTGGCCATTAGCTTTGGCGGTTAGCAGGTCGTTGGAGAGTTTGAGTAAGGCAGTTTCGGTGGAGTGTAGGGGACGGAAGCCGGACTGTAGGGGGATCGAGGAGGTTGTTGTCATTGAGGTGAGAGCATAGGCGGGTATAGACGAGGCGCTCGAGGAGTTTAGATGTAAATGGGAGCAGGGAGATGGGTCTGAGGTTGTTCGGGTCATTGGGGTCCAGGGAGGGCTTTTTAAGTATGGGGGTGATGTGTGCATATTTCAGAGGGGAGGGGAGGGGAAAGTGCCGGAGGAGAGGGAGAGATTGAAGATGTGGGTGAGGGAGCGTAGGATGGAGGAGGAGGAAGGTCGTAGGAGTTGTGAGGGGATAGGGTCGAGGGGGCAGGTGGTGAGGCGGGCATCAGAGAGGATCTTGGAGACTTCCTCGATGGTAGTAAGGTCAAAGGTGCGGAGTGTTGGGGGAGCTTCAGTATGAGGAATGTAGGGTGGGGTGGAAGAGGAGGTCAGAGCAGTGGTGGGGCCGTGGGAGAGGGGTGATGAGGGGGTAGCTGAGTGAGGGGGAAGGGGGTTGGAGGGAGTTTCAGCAGCGACGAAGTCCCTGCGGGTTATGTTGAGGGGGAGGGGGGATGAGGGGGTAGCTGTGTGAGAGGGGACGGGTTGAGAGGGCGTGTGAGTTGCGGCAATGTCCTTGCGAATTGTGTCAATCTTGTTTTTGAAGTGATTGGCAATCTCAAGGGCAGTGAGTGAGGTGCTGGGTGAAGGTGGGGGTGGCGAGAGTTGAAGGTGGAGAAGAGTCGGCAAGGATTGGAGGAGAGGGCCTTGATGAGGGTCAGGAAGTAGGCCTGTTTGGCAGCATGGAGGGAGGAGGTGTAGGTGTGGAAGGCAGATTTGTAGCGGGTGAAGGCTTGTTGGGATTTGGTTTTGCGCCATAGTCGCTCCAGGGCATGACTGCGTCGTTTGAGGGTTTTGGTGTGATCAATCTGCCAGGGCTGGAGCGGTCGGGGTCTGATGTTGCGTGTGCTTAAAGGCGCTAGTGAGTCAAGGGCTGTTGACAGCGCATTGTTGTAGGCGGTCATAGCCAAGTCGGGGCAGGACAGGGGGAGGATGCGGTCGTGGAGTTGATCAGCTGCAGAGTGGATGTCGGCAGGGTTAAGGTTGCGGAGGTTACGGCTGGTAGTAGTGTGACATTTGGAGGGATAGGCGTTGGAGGACGAGGAGATAGAGAAGGTGATCAGGTTGTGGTCAGAGAGAGGGAAGGGGGTGTTAGTGAGGTTGTGGGGAGCGCAGCGGTTGGAGAAGACGAGATCAAGGATATTACCGTCGGAGTGGGTGGTGGATTGTATGCACTGTGCAAGTGCAAAGGAGGAGGTTAAGTGGAGGAGACGGGCTGTGTCTGGGTTGTCGAGGTTGACAGGGATGTTGAAATCCCCAAGGATGATGGTGGGTAGCTCAGAGGAGAGGAAGAAGGGTAGCCAGGAGGAGAAGTCATCCAGGAAGCGGGGTATGGATCCAGGAGGCCGGTATATCACAGCAATCTACATAAGAGGGATATGATCTCCATGTATAATACATAAGGGGGGATATGATCTCCATGTATAATACATAAGGGGGGATATGATCTCCATGTATAATACATAAGGGGGGATATGATCTCCATGTATAATACATAAGGGGGGATATGATCTCCATGTATAATACATAAGGGGGGATATGATCTTCATGTATAATACATAAGGGGGGATATGATCTCCATGTATAATACATAAGGGGGGGATAGGATCTCCATGTATAATACATAAGGGGGGATAGGATCTCCATGTATAATACATAAGGGGGGATAGGATCTCCATGTATAATACATAAGGGGGGATATGATCTCCATGTATAATACATAAGGGGGGATATGATCTCCATGTATAATACATAAGGGGGGATATGATCTCCATGTATAATACATAAGGGGGGATATGATCTCCATGTATAATACATAAGGGGGGGGATATGATCTCCATGTATAATACATAAGGGGGGATAGGATCTCCATGTATAATACATAAGAGGGGATATGATCACCATGTATAATACATAAGGGGGGATATGATCACCATGTATAATACATAAGGGGAGATATGATCTCCATGTATAATACATAAGGGGGGATATGATCTCCATGTATATTACATAAGGGAGGGATATGATCTCCCTGTATAATACATAAGGGGGATATGATCTCCATGTATATTACATAAAGGGGGGATATGATCACCATGTATAACACATAAGGGGGATATGATCTCCATGTATAATACATAAGGGGGATATGATCTCCATGTATAATACATAAGGGGGGATATGATCTCCATGTATAATACATAAGGGGGGGGGGGATATGATCTCCATGTATAATACATAAGGGGGGATAGGATCTCCATGTATAATACATAAGGGGGATATGATCTCCATGTATAATACATAAGGGGGGATATGATCTCCATGTATAATACATAAGGGGGGTGATATGATCTCCATGTATAATACATAAGGGGGGGATATGATCTCCATGTATAATACATAAGGGGGGATATGATCTCCATGTATAATACATAAGGGGGGATATGATCTCCATGTATAATACATAAGGGGGGATATGATCTCCATGTATAATACATAAGGGGGGATATGATCTCCATGTATAATACATAAGGGGGGATATGATCTCCATGTATAATACATAAGGGGGGATATGATCTCCATGTATAATACATAAGGGAGATATGATCTCCATGTATAATACATAAGGGGGGATATGATCTCCATGTATAATACATAAGGGGGGGGGATATGATCTCCATGTATAATACATAAGGAGGGATAGGATCTCCATGTATAATACATAAGGGGGGATATGATCTCCATGTATAATACATAAGGGGGGATATGATCTCCATGTATAATATTTAAGGGGGATATGATCTCCATGTATAATACATAAGGGGGGATATGATCTCCATGTATAATACATAAGGGGGGATATGATCTCCATGTATAATACATAAGGGGGATATGATCTCCATGTATAATACATAAGGGGGGATATGATCTCCATGTATAATACATAAGGGGGGATATGATCTCCATGTATAATACATAGGGGGGATATGATCTCCATGTATAATACATAAGGGGGGATATGATCTCCATGTATAATACATAAGGGGGGATAGGATCTCCATGTATAATACATAAGAGGGGGGGGATATGATCTCCATGTATAATACATAAGGGGGGATAGGATCTCCATGTATAATACATAAGGGGGATATGATCTCCATGTATAATACATAAGGGGGGATATGATCTCCATGTATAATACATAAGGGGGTGATATGATCTCCATGTATAATACATAAGGGGGGGATATGATCTCCATGTATAATACATAAGGGGGGATATGATCTCCATGTATAATACATAAGGGGGGATATGATCTCCATGTATAATACATAAGGGGGGATATGATCTCCATGTATAATACATAAGGGGGGATATGATCTCCATGTATAATACATAAGGGGGGATATGATCTCCATGTATAATACATAAGGGGGGATATGATCTCCATGTATAATACATAAGGGAGATATGATCTCCATGTATAATACATAAGGGGGGATATGATCTCCATGTATAATACATAAGGGGGGGGGATATGATCTCCATGTATAATACATAAGGAGGGATAGGATCTCCATGTATAATACATAAGGGGGGATATGATCTCCATGTATAATACATAAGGGGGGATATGATCTCCATGTATAATATTTAAGGGGGATATGATCTCCATGTATAATACATAAGGGGGGATATGATCTCCATGTATAATACATAAGGGGGGATATGATCTCCATGTATAATACATAAGGGGGATATGATCTCCATGTATAATACATAAGGGGGGATATGATCTCCATGTATAATACATAAGGGGGGATATGATCTCCATGTATAATACATAGGGGGGATATGATCTCCATGTATAATACATAAGGGGGGATATGATCTCCATGTATAATACATAAGGGGGGATAGGATCTCCATGTATAATACATAAGAGGGGATATGATCTCCATGTATAATACATAAGGGGGGATATGATCTCCATGTATAATACATAAGGGGGGATATGATCACCATGTATAATACATAAGGGGGAGATATGATCTCCATGTATAATACATAAGGGGGGATATGATCTCCATGTATATTACATAAGGGGGGGATATGATCTCCCTGTATAATACATAAGGGTGATATGATCTCCATGTATATTACATAAAGGGGGGGATATGATCTCCATGTATAACACATAAGGGGGGATATGATCTTCATGTATAATACATAAGGGGGGATATGATCTCCATGTATAATACATAAGGGGGGATAGGATCTCCATGTATAATACATAAGGGGGATATGATCTCCATGTATATTACATAAAGGGGGGGATATGATCACCATGTATAATACATAAGGGGGAATATGATCTCCATGTATAATACATAAGGGGGGATATGATCTCCATGCATAATACATAAGGGGGGGATATGATCTCCATGTACAACACATAAGGGGGGATATGATCTCCATGTATAATACATAAGGGGGGATATGATCACCATGTATAATACATAAGGGGGATATGATCTCCATGTATAATACATAAGGGGGGATAGGATCTCCATGTATAATACATAAGGGGGGATATGATCTCCATGTATAATACATAAGGGGGGATATGATCTCCATGTATAATACATAAGGGGGGATATGATCTCCATGTATAATATTTAAGGGGGATATGATCTCCATGTATAATACATAAGGGGGATATGATCTCCATGTATAATACATAAGGGGGATATGATCTCCATGTATAATACATAAGGGGGGATATGGTCTCCATGTATAATACATAAGGGGGGGATATGATCTCCATGTATAATACATAAGGGGGGATATGATCTCCATGTATAATATTTAAGGGGGATATGATCTCCATGTATAATACATAAGGGGGGATATGATCTCCATGTATAATACATAAGGGGGATATGATCTCCTTGTATAATACATAAGGGGGATATGATCTCCATGTATAATACATAAGGGGGGATATGATCTCCATGTATAATACATAAGGGGGGATATGATCTCCATGTATAATACATAAGGGGGGATATGATCTCCATGTATAATACATAAGGGGGGGGGATATGATCTCCATGTATAATACATAAGGGGGGATAGGATCTCCATGTATAATACATAAGAGGGGATATGATCACCATGTATAATACATAAGGAGGGGATATGATCTCCATGTATAATACATAAGGGGGGATATGATCACCATGTATAATACATAAGGAGGGGATATGATCTCCATGTATAATACATAAGGGGGAGATATGATCTCCATGTATAATACATAAGGGGGGGATATGATCTCCATGTATATTACATAAGGGGGGGATATGATCTCCCTGTATAATACATAAGGGGGATATGATCTCCATGTATATTACATAAAGGGGGGGATATGATCACCATGTATAACACATAAGGGGGGATATGATCTCCATGTATAATACATAAGGGGGGGATATGATCACCATGTATAATACATAAGGGGGGGATATGATCTCCATGTATAATACATAAGGGGGATATGATCTTCATGTATAATACATAAGGGGGATATGATCTCCATGTATAATACATAAGGGGGGGATATGATCTCCATGTATAATACATAAGGGGGGATATGATCTCCATGTATAATACATAAGGGGGGATATGATCACCATGTATAATACATAAGGGGGATATGATCTCCATGTATAATACATATGGGGGGGATATGATCTCCATGTATAATACATAAGGGGGATATGATCTCCATGTATAATACATAAGGGGGGATATGATCTCCATGTATAATACATAAGGGGGGATATGATCTCCATGTATAATACATAAGGGGGATATGATCACCATGTATAATACATAAGGGGGATATGATCTCCATGTATAATACATAAGGGGGGATATGATCTCCATGTATAATACATAAGGGGGGATATGATCTCCATGTATAATACATAAGGGGGGGATATGATCTCCATGTATAATACATAAGGGGGGATATGATCTCCATGTATAATACATAAGGGGGATATGATCTCCATGTATAATACATAAGGGGGGATATGATCTCCATGTATAATACATAAGGGGGGATATGATCTCCATGTATAATACATAAGGGGGGATATGATCTCCATGTATAATACATAAGGGGGGATATGATCTCCATGTATAATACATAAGGGGGGATATGATCTCCATGTATAAATACATCAGTGGTCCATATAGTGACCTCGGTTTAGTTATTCCCCCTGAGGTTATCACAGAGGACAAGGGGGCACTATTTACGTCTGGAGGAAAAGAAATGTAATCTCGAAACACTGAAAGGTTTCTTCACAGTAAGAGCTGTGAGAATGTGGAATAGACTCCCTCCAGAGGTGGGTGTGACCAGCTCAGTGGATTGCTGTAGGAAAGTCCTGGATATTTCTTGGATACACAGAATATAACTGGATATAACATTTATAGGGAAAGTTGATCCAGGAAATATCCGATTGCCTCTCGGGGGATCAGGAAGGAATTTCTTCCCCTGCAGGAGAAAATTGGATCGTGCTTTGCTGGGTTTGTTTTTTTTTTCCTTCCTCTGGATCAACTGTGGGTGTAGGATTATAACTTTTTTTAATGGTTGAACTTTTGTCTTTTTTCAGCCAGACTATGTAACTATTTTAACCTCTCTAGAGGTATTCCCGAGTGTAGCTCGGGGTAAAGTTTTGCACCACAAGCGGTAACCCCCCCCCCCCAAGTTACACTCGGGAATACTCTGCAGCGTTGCTCCGGGATCCCTTCTGCACTCACCTTGTCCTGCGCTCCCGCAATGTCCCCCCTGCAGTGTCCCCGGCCATCTCCTGCGGCCGATGCCGGCATACGTCTTCTGGGTTCCGTTCCCTGCGATGTCGGGACGTACGGGGGACGGAACTGGCGGGCAATTAAAAATTGACAAAAAGTGACATTCACTAAATACACTAAAATCACAGAGTATAACATTCCTGTATCCAACCATTTCACATACATTTTGTCTCGAGTGCTTTGTCCGGCGCCCTGCCTGCAGTTTTACCGCCCTTTCTGCCTGGAAACTGAGAAATGTCCATGGCGTCCAAAAAGCGTCCCTTTAGGTCAGACGCGGTTTTAGACCGGCTAGAGAACAGCGATAGTAAATCAGAACCACTTGCAGAATTGAGTGATAATGATTGGTGGGGGAAATTCCTCATCAGACACTGAAAACGATTCTGCGACTGAGCTCAGCGATGGGCCAACTTGGCGCTCTATTTCACATTTCAGTGTTTTCGGTTTGATTATATTATTGAATTAAATTTATTATTATTATATTATTATTTTTATGATTATTTATTAAATTATAATTTATGATTTCGTGTTTCAAATTTTATCCTCCCCGGGATGTTTACTAGACTCTTGTCCGGACAGATTTCAGGGAGTTATTCCTAAAAATTACAGGCCGACAATAAAAAAACTACATATTTCCATGCAAAAAAATGTACCGCTTTGAGCACAGAAATACTGACCGTTAGGGAGGTTAAGTGATCCAATAAGTGATCAATGTGTTAACATAAATTAGTGAAGCGCTGTATAATTATTATCAATAAATAAATACTAAAGTGCCTATTATACCTAACAATTAGTGCTCTGTGAGAAAAAGCTGATATACATATATACATCGGTGCAAATTAAACAATCTTAAAGTGAAATGGTAATGACAACAATACCATGTGCATATATGAAATTCAGTCAAATTACTTTATCATATAACTGTGAATCACACAAATATACGATCACCATTAGAGATGAGCGAATCGAACCAGGCGAACCGGAATTCGATACGAATTTCAGGAAAAATTCGATTCGCGGCGAATCCGAATATTTGCCTACTTCGGGTGCGCGAATCGGATTTTTCCCGATCAGCCGGCAAAAGTGTCCCTGCAGAGAGCTCCGCTATTTCTGACAGTTCTCTGACAGAAGGAACACATGTACAGCGGTTGAAACATTGTATCTATTAGTTTCCATTTAGGATACAGATGTTTCAACCGCTGTACATGTGAAGAAGCTGTGAGAGAACTGTCAGAAATAGAGGAACTCTGCACATACACTTTTTGCCGGTTTGGAATTCTTATTTTCATCCTACTTCTTCTTCTTCTTCATCCTCATCCTCATCCTCAGAAGAAGAAGAAGAGGATGAGGATGAGGATGAAGAAGAAGAAGAAGAAGAAGAAGAAGAAGTAGGATGAAAATAAGAATAATTCCAAGCCGGCAAAAAGTGTATCTGCAGAGTTCCTCTAAGTGTATCTGCAGAATGTCATTTATGGAAACAAATAGATACAATGTTTCAACCGCTGTATGGAGTGAATGTCACAGAACTGTCAGAAATAGACAGAAACTGTCACAGAACTGTCCTTCTTCTCATCCTTCTCCTTCTTCTCATCCTTCTTCTCATCCTTCTCCTTCTTCTCATCCTTCTCCTTCTTCTCATCCTTCTTCTCATCCTTCTCCTTCTTCTCATCCTTCTTCTCATCCTTCTCCTTCTTCTCATCCTTCTTCTCATCCTTCTCCTTCTTCTCATCCTTCTTCTCATCCTTCTCTTTCTTCTCATCCTTCTTCTCATCCTTCTTCTCATCCTTCTCCTTCTTCTCATCCTTCTCCTTCTTCTCATCCTTCTCCTTCTTCTCATCCTTCTCCTTCTCCTTCTTCTCATCCTTCTCCTTCTCCTTCTTCTCATCCTTCTCCTTCTATTTCTTCTCATCCTTCTCCTTCTCCTCCTTCTCCTTCTCCTTCTCCTTCTTCTCATCCTTCTCCTTCTTCTCATCCTTCTCCTTCTTCTCATCCTTCTCCTTCTTCTCATCCTTCTCCTTCTCCTTCTCCTTCCTCATCTCCAAGGGCATTTAAATTAAAGGTACAGTGTTCTGCACTAATTTAAAGGCTCTCTGAAGCCTAGAAACCCTTTTTATAAGTTAACTTCGTAGCGAATTAATTCGCATCGAATCGAATTTCTTCCTGGAATTCGGCCGAATCACCATCTGTGAATAATCAAAAATAGACAAAGTCCATGCAAGTGAAACTTCGTGGAAAAGTGATCTTCACTTCTAGTGCACAAATCCCCAAATGGCAGCAGTGCCTGCTCACCTCCCCACACTGACCCACACGGGGCCCAAATGCTATTACTCTCCTCTGTATCAGATCCTTATATGTAGATAGCTCATCCAGGGATCACAGGGGAATTGGAGACTTCTCTATTCCACTCCACCTCCACTCAGTAGTATATAAGACACAAGAGAAATCCTTCCATAGTGCAATAACGTTTAATAAAGACAGCATGAAAGACAAAGATTGCACTCACATATATTTCTTGTTACATCAGCGTTTTCACCCCATCCCATGGGTGTATTGCATGAAACCAGGGGAAACCAATATGGCCGCTGCGTCCGGACGTGTGTAACCACATGATCGGAAGTGACGTAACTTGAAATCGGATATGGCGCGATCTAATACTTTATTTTTATGTAATTCCGATGGGGGCTCGAAATAATAAAATAAGCACTTCCACGGGTCTCTCTGAAAAGTTATCTCGCATATTTCCTGAATAAGTTGGGTTATTTCCCTCCAATAATTCTGTATTTTCGGGCAATTCCACCATATGCAGGGGTGGACTGACCATTTGGAAACTTGGGCACTGCCCGAGGGCTGGATGTCAGTGGGGGGCCCCATGAGATGCCCCTGGTACCTTTTTCATAGGCTTTTTTGAGTTTGGGCAAAGACACAGGGGCCCCATGATCCCCTATTGCCCGGGGGCCCCATGAGTTGTCAGTCCGCCCCTGACCATATGTGCGCCATTGTTCCCCGTTCTCCACACCCTCTCCAGCACAAAGGGGAGATCTCCGCTTGCTGCTTCTGGGCTACACTTGGCGTTATGTACCATCTAGCTATACATTGATAGTTCATTTCCACTGTACGCATATTTATCGCCTTATGTACCGCTTTGAGCACAGAAATGCTGACATAATCAGACCGCTAGGGAGGCTGCTGGGTCATGACACCTTGGATCCAACACTATTTATCACTCATGCTACTACGAGACTGAAACGATTTTTTTTTTTTGAGTACGCAGATACTGAAATCCGTCGCAATTCTCAGGCCCTTGAGCCAAGTTTTTAAAACCATGGAGAAGCCAAGGAAAACAGGCCGAGGTGTGACAAAAGGAAAGTAATTAATTTGCCACCTTCATAAACAGACCCCTACGTGATGTCTCCAAATTCCGAGAATGAGAAGAGACGGCGGGAGAATCGGATAGAGCGCTGATTATTAATATGTGCCCTGTCCTCTCTCTCTCTCTGACGCCTCTAATAAGATCCCTCGGTGGAGAGAAGTGATTATACGAGAGGAGCGAACGCACTAATTAATGAACCGTGACGGAAATATCGAAGGGATTCGCCGTGCTCGCCGAGCGCCATCGCTCACTTTACAATACCATCCCTGCATTTGCATAATTGAGGATTTGCTATAATTTGTCACATCCTGTAAACACTTCAATCCCTCTCTAAGCGGACATTATTGGGGCTTACAGTAAAATTAAAAGCAAATTATCAAGAAGGGAAGAATCTAAGATCTCTTTTCTGTCGGCCATTTGGCAGCTGTGGTCAGCGTATTAAAAAATAAATAAATGCCGTCTCGCTTAATGTTCGTCTTCCGCATGTACTAAAACCCTTCCCGGTGCATTTCTCCGGAGTTCCATTATCGTTAGTAAATCTAAACATTAGCTTTCAGCAAATCGACTAGTTAATGTGTATCTGTGTGGGCAACAGACTGATGGATTGTAAAGCAGCTCCGGGAGGATTGTGGGTAGGGGCTTGGACAAATCCCAAGATCCAGAGCGCATTGGGCCTAAAGAAATTCCTTCTGATGACCAAGGATGCATACATTTCAAGTGGTAAGTGTCTGGTGGGTGGGCAAAGTTATCCGTTCCATGGGGCAATGGTCTCCAAGCTGCAGCCTCCAGGATGGATGTAGTCCTGTGTTTGCCATTATCTGGCTCTTGGGGCACTTTCCATCCCACTGACACTAACAATGGGACACCATTCCTTCTATTGGCACCAACAATGGGGCTCTATTCCTGCACTGACACCTATGGTAGGGTACTAGTCTTTACACTACCACCAATGATGGGACACTATTCCTCCCACTGATACCAATGATGAGGCACTATTCCTCCCACTGACACCAATGATGGGGCACTATTCCTCCCACTGATACCAATGATGGGGCACTATTCCTCCCACTGACACCAATGATGAGGCACTATTCCTCCCACTGACACCAATGATGGGGCACTATTCCTCCCACTGATACCAATGATGGGGCACTATTCCTCTCACTGACACCAGTGACTGGGCACTGTTCCTCCCACTGACACCAGTGATTGGGCACTATTCCTCCCACTACCACCAATGACGGGGCAATATTCCTCCCACTGACACCAATGATGGGGCACTATTCCTCTCACTGACACCAGTGACTGGGCACTGTTCCTTCCACTGACACCAGTGATTGGGTACTATTCCTCCCACTACCACCAATGATGGGGCACTGTTCCTCCCACTGACACCAGTGATTGGGTACAATTCCTCCCACTGACACCAGTGATTGGGTACAATTCCTCCCACTGACACAAGTGATTGGGTACTATTCCTCCCACTGACACCAATGATGGGGCACTATTCCTCCCACTGACACCAATGATGGGGCACTATTCCTCCCACTGACACCAATGATGGGGCACTATTCCTTCCACTAAAAATAATGATGGGGCACTATTCCTCCCACTACCAACAATGATGGGGCACTATTCCTCCCACTACCAACAATGATGGGGCACTATTCCTCCCCACTAATACCAATGACAAGACACTGTTCCTCCCACTGACACCAATGATTTCACACTATTCCTGCAACTGATACCAATGATGGGACACTATCCCCCGCCCCCACTAACAACAATGGGGCACTACTGCTTCCACTGATACCAAAGATGGGGCATGAAGATATGAAGATGAGGTTGTGTCAAGTAAAGAGATACCAAACATGTCATGCCTTAAAATTGTGTGCCTGTGAAATCACATAAAACCTATGGTACCGAAAATTCTCAATAGGTAACTCTTTAACATTCTTTACAGGTTATCGGTTTGGAGTTAACTGTGAATTATGGCCCTGGAATGTTCCTCACATCACCTCACATGTGTGGTGCTCTGGGCAGGTGACAGGTCCTCCTTATGGAGATATTAGAGGTCTATTAGACCCTCAGGGGTTTATTTACTAAAGCTGGAGAGTCCAAAATCAGACTCCCTTCTGCATAGAAACCAATCAGCTTCCAGGTTTCATTGCCAAAGCTTCATTGAACAAGCTGAGGTTAAAAGCTGATTGGTTTCTAGGCAGAAGGGAGTCTGATTTTGGACTCTCCAGCTTTAGTAAATAAACCCCTCAGTGTCTACTCTGCCCTCCACTACAGCTAATCAAGCTAACAAGCTCTTATATGATAGCTTTGGGCAGATGACAGGTCCTCTTTATGGAGATATTAGAGGTCTATTACACCCTCAATGTCTACTCTGCCCTCCACTACAGCTAATCAAGCACAGATTGTGCTTGATTAGCTGCCTCCCTGGCTACAGTAGCAGGGAAATGGCAACTGTGACCCCGAAAGGGACATAATACATGTTGCATCTGTGTTCAATAATTGCAGGGCTGTGTGTGCGTGTGTGTGGGGGGGGGGGGGCAAAAATATATAGCCCCATAAAGTGATTGGTCAGTTCTAGAGCTGCCCAGATCCCTATGATCTGAAAGCCCTTAACTGGTTCTAAAAATTGATAGCAAGCTCATGGCTGCAGTCCCTAGGGTTGCTGTTAAATATCACGGGGCCCCATACAGCCAACCTGACAGCCCCCCTCCCCAAAAAAAACACAGTTTACTATGAACACAGTGAGTGATTGATACAGAGCACTCATTGTGTTCATCCAGGAAAGGAAGGGGCTGGTAAAATGTGACATATTCAGAGGACCCTTCAACCACTCTCCATCCTGAGGGATCCTATTGTTTGCTTGCAGCTGCTGGTAGGAAGGAGGGGAGGATAGCTGGCAGCACTGCAGGGGCCTAAGCAGCATAGGGAAATGTATGGTGAACAGGGAGGATGATGGGTGCAACAGGGGTGCAATTACTGGAACCGATCCCCTGTATGGCTCTCTCTGCAGCAGCTGAAAGCCAGCGAGAGGGAGAGGAGAAGAAGCCAGCTTACAGTTGCTGCAGGGAGAGCCATACAGGGGATCGGTTCCAGTGATTGCACACCCACCGTGCCGATCACCTCCCTGCCCACATCCGATTCACCCAGCTGCCTGGGCCCCCTTCTGGCCTGGGCCCCGTACAGGAGGACTGGTGGTACCCCCTTATCCATGGCCCTGGCAGCCGCTATGAGCTTTCTTCAACCCCTTGCATGCCACACTGTAAAGGTCCATTGGTAGACAAGGGGTTACAGAACAGAGTCAGGTACTTATGCTCCATGTACACATAAATCAATTGATTCTGGATTCAGTGGTGTTTTTTTAATATCTACCTGGAGTTCAGAAAAATAAAGAGTACATACACCTACGGAGAGCTTCCGAGAGCTGAGATGATGAGATGTGCAGCTGACCGAATTATATTGGCATGTCAGGTTCTCCAAAGGAATCAATACGACCCCTAATGGGCCAGCCGGCAGGCCATCGCACTTTTTCATTTTCATTCTGCAGATATTAGTTAACGGCGTACTGTACAGGAAGCGCCTTCCAATCTTCACCGGGCTTTCCATAAGCCGGCAGATCTGATTCCACTCCGTCTTCTGAAAAATAATCATCGGGCGGCCCCCGGGTCGGAGAGAGAAGGATGCGCAGGAGAAGACAAGGCCCGCTGCTGGGACACATATGAGCCTCGGGAGGATAACGTAATTAAGCTTGAATAATAGAAGGGGCAATTTAAAAGTGCAGCTACTTTCATCATCTTGTGTTTCGGCAGAGTAATAAAACGGGAACATTGTGTCAGGTAGACATTGGTCCACAACTTTCATTTATCACCATGCCAAGGCCATCCGAGGTCCTCGCTCGGAAAAGACGAAAACCCTTTCAGTTCTGGGAAGGAGAAGAAAATTAAACAGCAAAGTGAACAGTAGCCAAAACATTTTGTGTTTTTAAAGCCCAACTCCAGGCCCAACAAAAGGCCCATCTCCAGGCCCAACTCCAGGCCCAACTCCAGGCCCAACTAAAGTCAGAACTAAAGGCCCAACTCCAGGCCCAACTCCAGGCCCAACTAAAGGCCAATCTCCAGGCCCAACTCCAGGCCCAACTAAAGACCCAACTCCAGGCCCATCTCCAGGCCCAACTCCAGGCCCAACTCCAGGCCCAACTCCAGGCCCATCTCCAGGCCCAACTCCAGGCCCATCTCCAGGCCCATCTCCAGGCCCATCTCCAGGCCCAGCTCCAGGCCCAACTCCAGACCCGACTAAAGACCCAACTCCAGGCACAATAAACTCACCCACATACTTTTGCCTTCAAAGCACTCCCCTGTACAACCCCCCCCCCCCCCCACACCTTGCTGTCATATAGGCAGAAGGAATTCTGCATTGGCCAAATTTGCTCATTAACATCTTGGGATTAGTACTTCCAGACCACTCGTATGTAAGTTCAGCAGACCATAGGCAGGTCAGCCTGCAAATACTGTAGCTGCTGACATTTATGGAATAGATACCAGCCAAGTGGTCCAGCACTTTCTTCCCTGCAGTCTATTCTTTGGCTTTGGCTCCCCATCTTGGATTTGGGAATCAGCTGTCACATCCTAATGTCTCGCAGCCAGCTCCTAAATGTCTACTCTGCTCTCCACTACAGCTAATCAAGCTAACAAGCTCTTATATGATAGCTCTGGGCAGATGACAGGTCCTCTTTATGGAGATATTAGAGGTCTATTACACCCTCAATGTCTACTCTGCCCTCCACTACAGCTAATCAAGCTAACAGGCCTTTATATGATAGCTCTGAGCAGGTGACAGGTCCCTCTTATGGAGATATTAGAGGTCTATTACACCCTCAATGTCTCCTCTGCCCTCCACTACAACTAATCAAGCTAACAAGCTCTTATGTGATAGCTCTGGGCAGGTGACAGGTCCTCCTTATCAAGACGTCAGGGATCTATTTGACCCTCAATGTCTCCTCTGCCCTCCACTACAGCTAATCAAGCTAACAAGCTCTTATGTGATAGCTCTGGGCAGGTGACAGGTCCTCCTTATCAAGACGTCAGGGATCTATTTGACCCTCAATGTCTCCTCTGCCCTCCACTAAAGCTAATTAAGCACAGATTGTGCTTGATTAGCTGCTTCCCTGGCTACAGTAGTTGGGAAATGGCAACTGTGACCCTGAAAGGGACATAGTACATGACGCATCTGCGTTTAATAATTGTAGGGGTGTGTGTGGGAGTCGGGGGGGGGGGCAAAAATGTATACCCCATAAAGTGATTTGTCAGTTCTAGAGCTGCCCAGATCACTTTGATCTGAAAGTCCTTGGTTGGCTCTAATAATTGATAGCAAGCTCATGGCTGCAGTCCCCAGGGTTGCTGTTAGAAACCACGGGGCCCCATACAGCCAACCTGACAGGGCCCCCCCGAAAGAAAACACAGTTTACTATGCTTCTGTTATGAATAAACACAGTGAGCGATTGGTACCAAGCCCTCATTGTGCTCATCCAGGAAAAAAAGGGGCTGGTAAAATGTAACATATTTCCTGGACCCTTCAACCACTCTCCATCCTGAGGGTTCTGTGAAGGAGAAGAAAATTAAACAGCAAAGTCAACAGTAGCCAAAACATTTTGTGTTTTTAAAGTCCAACTCCAGGCACAATAAACTCACCCACATAATTTTGCCTCCAAAGCACTCCCCTGTACAACACCCCCCCCCCCCCCTTTGTTGTCATACAGGCCCCCTTCTGCATTGGCCAAACTTATCATTAACATCTTGGGATTAGTAAAGCTCACTCAGTACTTCCAGGCCACTCGTATGTAAGTGTTGCACTTTCTTTCCTGCAGTCTCTTCCTTGGCTTTGGCTCACCGTCTTGGATTTGGGAACCAGCTGTCACATCCTGATGTCTCACAGCCAGCTCCTAAAGCTCAAGTGTGAGGCATGGCAGTGCAATACAGCTGGCCCTACAGTCTCCTATGACATGTGATGTGTGGCAAGAGGCTCAAGGGAGCAGGTCAAATCAATGTCATTCTCACCTAGCTGAGGATTGAGGAAGTGGGTACCTGTTAAAAAAAGCAAGTTCCAAAAGTGTTAGAGCCAGGGTGGAGGAAGAGGGTGAGTTGACCTTCCTATCCTTGGTGAAGGTCCTCTTAAAATCCAGGAGAGTGTATGTTCTTTGATGTCCTTCCAAAAGAGGATGGTCTTTGATGGTCCATCCGGTGGAGGATGGTCTTTCATGGTCATTCCAAGAGAGTATGGTCTTTGATGTTCCCTGCAAGAGAGGATGGTCTTTGATGGTCACTCTAAGAGAGGATGGTCTTTAATGGTCCATCTGAGGAGGATGGTCGTTGACGGTCCCTTGAAGAGATGATATAGAAGGACATAAAAGGTACATACAGTATGAATCCCCTTGGGACTTTAATGGCAGAAATAAAATAGATGAAATATCTAAAAGACCAATTGTCAGTTTGGTCTTGTAGATATTTCCTCTGTTTTGTTTCTGCTGTTAAAGTCCCAAGGGGATTCATATTTACTTTTTAGGTCCATCTATGTGCAATTTGGGGACGTTGGAAGTTACCACCTGTTTTTCATCACTAGGCACATACCTACTTACCCCAAAAGAGGATGGTCTTTGATGGTCCATCTGGTGGAGAGTGGTCTTTGATGGTCATTCCAAGAGAGTATGGTCTTTGATGGTCCCTGCAAGAGAGGATGGTCTTTGATGGTCCCTTGAAGAGATGATATAGAAGGACATAAAAGGTACATATGAATCCCTTTGGGAGTTTAATGGCAGAAACAAAATAGAGGAAATATCTACAAGGCCAAATTGACAATTGATCTTTTAGATATTTCCTCTATTTTGTTTCTGCTGTTAAAGTCCCAAGGGGGTTCATATTTACTTTTTAGGTCCTTTTATGTGCAATTTGGGGATGTTGGCAGATACCACCTGTTTTGCATCACTAGGCTCATACCTTCTTACTTCAAGAGAGGATGGTCTTTGATGGTCCATCTGGGGGAGGATGGTCTTTGACGGTCATTCCAAGAGAGGACGGTCTTTGATGGTCCATCCGGGGGGGGATGGTCTTTGACGGTCATTCCAAGAGAGTATGGTCTTTGATGATCCCTGCAAGAGAGGATGGTCTCTCCAAATGTTGAGCAGCCACAGGAGATTCTTCTCTTGACTTGTTCTACACCTTCCCTGAAAGGTAATCTAACACCAACCTTGTAAGTCCAGTCCACCTCACACACCCACACAAAAGTTAATGCAGGGGTAGGCAACCTTAAAGAGGTGGAGATCTATCTGAACAACATGGGAGCAGTCAAAGATCACTGGGCCACCTCACACCTGATTTAAATGTCCTAACTGCTGTACTACAGTGTCAAAATTGTGTGCATTGCATGGCAGTCATGGGTTTAAATCAGGTGGTGAAGAGGCAACATATTGCTTCCTTATCACCTGTCAAACACACTCGGTTTGCTTTTCAGAGGAGCAGCAGTGTCTGCTGCACTTGTGAATGAGCCCTTAGCGGCATTCGGCATCATTCACATGTAAAGTTGGGAACTAGTAAAACCCTGCGGTTGAGTCATGGATTTACGGCCCCCCAATCCCTACCCCCTTTAGCTACTGAGGCAGCAGCCAAAGGTGTACACATGTTGCAGCAGGAATTACACCCCGTTTCTTTTGGTGGCTGCTACTGCCTGTCAGTCGAGACCCATTCAAGTAAATGGGACCACTCTGCAAGTGCCCTGCAACTGCATGCTTCCGCGGGTTCCAAGGGGTTAAAGCAGGTGGTGAGAAAGTAGCACAATGCTGCCTGTTTAACCCCTTGTTTGCTGTACTGCACAAGCTTGCAGGACACTTGCAGAGCGCCTCATTCACTTGAATGGGTCATGCTTGGCAGGTGCTACACCAACCATGACAGGACGTAGGAGCCGGCACTACAGAGGAGACACCAGCTTATGCGGCTCTCGCTCCCTACTACAGCTTCAACTGTACAAGTAGTCCCTCTGCATTGCACTCTGTTTGATGCTCTGGGATGGCGAGTCAGTAAACTCTGACCGTGATCTACCAGTCACCTGGCCGCGATCTACTGGTTGCTGACCCCCACTTTAAGGGCTGGCAGTGTCAATTCTTCCTTCCTTTTGACTCTAGAGGAGCATAGACATATAAATCTTAAACACTATAACTTGCTTGCATGAGTTCTCCCCCCAGAAATGACACCAGAACTATTCTTCGTTGGAAGGACACGGCCACAGCTTTATTAATTCATACGAGAATCCTAATTCAACTATAACTGTCAACTGACCTATAACCTGCAGTTGATAGCCCAAAACTAGTGCCAGCCACACATGCATGGTGGTTACCAGTGAAAATAAAAAAATATTAAAAGTCAGCAGCTACAAAAAGCCGTAGCTGCTGACTTTTAAAAAAACAGCCACTCCCTTGTCCCTGGATCCTATGGTGTCCCCCCCCGCAGCCTGTTTCATGGGCTGCCCTGTGTTCCCGGCGCCGGAATCTTCCATGTGGGTACCCAGCTGTGACAGCTTGCGTGAGTAGTGATGCGCTTGTGAATGATCCCGTAGTCTTCTGGGACCTGTCAGCACAACTTCAGTTTCCAATCGCGAGTATCTGTCAATTTTGGGTACCTGCTCCCCCCCCCCCCCCCCCGTTCCCCAAAGGTAGCAATCCTTACGGGGAGCGGGGAACCAGTCCTTAAAGTGGAACATCCCCTTTTGGGGTGAACTCCGCTTTAACATGGCCTCAAAACTTGTCCTAACCATAAGCTTGAGACAGACATTCCAACTCAACCAAGCCCAACCAGGGGATCAGACAGAAGGTAAAACCCCACCAAAAAAGCTGTGAAAACATTACTGTCAGGGCTCCCGGTAAGACCAGAGATGCGTGAACTGACACAGGGAAACGCAGGCTCAAGTATGGTGTAACAATATAATTTATTAAGGGTTATACACAAATATAATGCACAATATAACAAAACCAAACCTCCAACTGATAACGGAATGTACACAGATAAGAGCAGTCAGGGCTAGTGAGGTAGAGTGGTCAGGCGGGCCGGGTCAGGAATCATCGGGCAGACAAGACACAAAGGAGTAGGCAGAGCATAGTCAGACGGGCCAGGTCAGGAACAATCAGGCAGACAAGGTACCAAAGGAGCAGGCTGGAGAGTGGTCAGGAATAGCCGAGGTCAGGACAGGCGGAGTTCATTCAGGGTCAGGATCAAGCAGAATCAGGAATCAGGCAGGAAGCAGACAGAATGCAGGTACAGGGGCTCATGGGAAACATACACCAAGGCACTGTCTGCAGGTCTGGCCATTCCTTAAATACACCTCCTGCAATCAGCCTCAGGTGATGGCTGACTGCAGGAGTGAGCTTTTGGTTGCTTAGAGCACCCACTGGCCAGCCCTGGTACTGCAGCCCACAAGGCAGGTGAGTCCCACCACCATTGGCAAGTCCATTCCTGACAATTACTTTAAGGGGAGCAATAATGGGAGAGAAGATCTTCTGAGGCTCAAGAAATCCACTGTGCTTTGTCTTACGGTGAGTGTGGGCCCTTTTCTATAACAGTCACCTGCAGCTTCCATCCATATGTAAAACTGGACTCCAGTTATGATCTTTATTGATGCTTGTGTTGGTCTGGCTTGGCACTACGTATATATGCATATCCCATACCTGACGGGCCTTTGGAGAAGCTGAAAATCACTGTAGTAACTACAGTGATAGCCATGATTTTCTGGGTCCTTATGGGGGTTCCCCTCTACAAACTAACCACAAGTGTCTTGTTCCCTGATTACACAAGGTGGAAATGATGACATCACCACCCCTGCTACACACCTTGTCCAATCAGGGAACGCCTTGTATTCAATGAAAAAATGCAAGGTGTTCTGTGAATGACCATGGTGCTGAACAAGCCACCACCTATGGTCAGTGTGCAGAAGGAAAGCCACCCGCACAGGACCCAGAAGAGTGCAGCTGGTAGTGCTAAGTTCTTCAGTGATTTCCAGCTTCCAGGAGCATCGGCCTGGTTTGGTATACACATAGGTCCATTGGTCCACAGTGGTTTCCAAGCTCTCTCATTTCTCCAGGGAGCCCAGAACTCCAGAAAACTGTTCCAGTGAGAGTAGAAGGAACTTGGAGACAGGGTCGGACTGACAACTAATGGGGCCCCCGGGCAACAGGGGATCATGGGGCCCCTGTGTCCTTGCCCACACTCAAAGCACGCCCAAAAAAGCCTATAAAACCGTACCAGGGGCATCTCATGGGGCCCCCTACTGACCCCAGGCCCTCGAGCAGTGCCTGAGTGCCTGAATGGTCAGTCCGCCCCTGCTTGGAGAACATCTATTCCCTGATCTCTCCTCAGCAACTACTGACCCCAGAAGCAACCGGTATCATGTCACTTCTGGAGTCACAGTTGTCATTCCTCGGCTAGTGTAGCCCAGGATGCAGCTATTCAAGCATGATCTGTGCTTGAATAGCTGCAATGGAAGGGCAGGGGAGACACTGAGGTCTAATAGACCTCCAATGCCTCCGTAAAGAGGACCTGTCATCTTCCCATGCTGTCAGAGGACTTTATAGCCCCCTTGTCATAGCAATAAAGTTAAAAAAAAAGTGCAAATATAATATAAAGTTAATAAAGAAGTGTAAATAATTATATATTATATATAAATATATATATATATATACTGTATATATATGTATATATATATAAATATATCTTTATATATATTTTTTTTATATATACTTATATATATATATATATATATATATATATATATAATTATTTACTTTTTTAAAGCACACCTGTGCTCACCCCGATATAAAATGCTCAGCGTAGGGCTTGCGCATGTGTTGAAACATCAGTTTGACACCCACATTTGAGGTATCCCTCCGTACATCAGAGTGAGAGCAGTAATTTTAGGGCCATACTTCACGGTTAACCTTGAAGGCTTTTAAAAACATCGCCTATGGAAAATTTTGGGTATCATCAATTTGTTTTGCAATTTCATGGGCATGCGCAGTTTTAAAGCTCGACATGTTTGGTATCTCTCTACTTGAGACAACCTCATCATTAATATCTTAGCACAAAATGGGTATATTTTTGTGTTTATTTGCGCTAAAAGTCATGTTAGTGTATTTTTTCCCTGAAAATTTACGTTTGATAAATAGCTGTGCAAATATCATGCAAGATAAAAGAAATTTCAAGTACCACCACAGGGTCTATGCTGACTACTTTTATATATTTTGGTTTTTTTTTTTACAGTAATTTCTATTTTTAAAAAATTGTGAGAAAAAGTTAAAAAAAATGACCGCTGTGGGCAAGTGGTTAATGACCCGGCTCCTGATTCCTAAGAACTGCCACATTCCAACAGTCAAGACCCCTTGTCATTAAAGCTCGTTGACCTTCCTTTACCATCCTAGGCCTGCTCATCGAAGATTCCACACCACCACCCAGGAAATGAGCAGGTCCCTGGAAGTGATAGGCCTCGTTCAGAGACAACACCAAGTTGTGGAAAGGCTTCTTTTTCTACTACAGGGGTTTTGGACAAAAATATGGAAACACTACCTGGTTTGCAGATGTGAAAGTGATGCCATGTTTCACGTTGAAGTTGCCAATTTATTTGCCGTGTGGCGAGGTTCAGTATCAAAGGTGATGGCGGCATATATTTTCCAGGAAAATGTCGTCTGATTAGCATAGGTGCGGTCCACATGGTCACCTGACCGAAAGAGACAATAGGACATTGCGCAGGATTGTGACCATGAATAAAGAATCAACAAAAGTGACTGCAGAGCTCAATCTCAGTCTTCCAAATCCCGTGTCCACAAACACTGTGCGGAGGGAACTCCATCAGCAGAACATTTCCGGGCGAGCTGCGATGGCCGAACCACTAGTGACCGATATTAACCACTTCCAGTCCGGACACTTTCCCCCCCCTTCCTGTCCAGGGCAATTTCCAGCTTTCAGCGCTATCACACTTTGAATGACAATTGCGCGATCATGCAACACTGTACCCATATGAATTTTTTAGCATTTTTTTGAGACAGATAAAACTTTATTTTGGTGGTATTTATTCACCGCTGGGATTTTTATTTTTTTTGCTATGTAAATGAAAATGTCCAAAGATTTTGAAAAAAAGTGTTTTTCTTATAAAATTTTGCAAATAAATAATATTTCATCATAAATCTTGGCCAAAATTTATTTCGTTATCTTTTTAGTAAAAAATAAATAAGCCAAATTAGTTTATAACCAAAAATTATAATTTTTAAACATTTTTTTTAGTTTTATTTTTTTTTATATTATTTTTTATTTATTTTTTTTTTTTTACATACTGTCACCCTAGCAGTACACTGTCACCATGGTGACGCTGTACTACTTGTGGGGGGTGATGAAGATTTTTTTTTTACACTGATTGCTTTTACACCCATATAGGATGTAAAAGCAATCATTTCTCTTTCTCTCTGTCTGCATTCTTGCAGCCATTGAGAACTACTGTGTGAGCTGTGATTGGTCACAGCTTGTCACATGGTACAAGGCTGTTGTGAATAGCCTTGTACCATGTGATCTCTGTGATCATTCACAGATTTCACACATAGTAAGCAATGATATCAGAAGTGACATCTTGCTTACTACTTTGCATGTGATCACTGATTGGCCAATCAGTGATCACATGATCGGAACCTCGTACAGAGGTCCCATACGACGATCGGTGTTCCACTGTGCCCGGAGGACACAGCAGGCACCGGATCGTGGTGCTGCGCGCTCCCGGGGAGCACGCACAAGCAGGTTGCGGGGAGGCTGTTTATAAATGGCCACCCTACCCTGCAGTTTATATACAACGGCCGGTCAGGAAGTGGTTAATGCTCATAAGAGGAGGGAGTGGTGCAACACTTGTGGACTATCGATCGATAGAAGACTGTAATATGGTCCGATGAATCGAGCTTCACACTGTTCCCAACCACCATTCGTGTGGCAAACACCATCCCAAACCAGGACTGTCTTGTGCCAACTGTAAAGCATGGTGGTGGCACAATCATGGTTTGGGCAGCCATATCTTGGTATTCTGCAAGCCCCATCATCACCTTGAAAGGAAGAGTCACTGCCAGCGACTATGTACAAATTTTGGCTGACCATAAGCACCCTGCGGTGCAGACATTGTTTCCTGAACACAGCAGCAATTAACCAAGATGATAATACTCTGATTCACACAGCTGGTGGTGTCATATCTTGGTTTGAAGAGCACACAGACAAGGTCTCGCACCTTCTGTTTCCATAATTTTGTCCAACCCCTGTATATATACAGGAGGAGGGTTTTTTTTCTATAAATAAAACCTCAAACGTAGATAGGCAACTTCTTCACTGTACACATCAGTACATATTTTTTCGTTTCCTGTTCTATTGCCTTTGGCTGTGATATTTCCAGCTTAGGACTCAGTGGAGTTCCACATAATAACCCAATGGGATTTATTTTATAAAGTATGAGCTGTCCTTGCCTTCCTCCCCGTTGACGTCAATGCAACATTTTTACACACGCCAGATAATGAAAACACTTTTCTACCCATGTATCCTCTCATTCATGTCTCCTAATCCCTCTCATTTTCCGTTCCCAGCCAATATTTACTAAAATAGCAAAAGGAGTCCAGCGGTGCCGAGGAAACATGAGACGTGGGGGCCGAAGAGGAAAAAAGCCACCTCTGACGCTGCTTACCATAATCCATCTCCCATCATCTCCAACATTAAGATTCTGGTCATCCGTCTTCTACCTTCATCTTGCCTAGAGATACCGGCCATGCTGCTGCTCTCGAAGAGGCCGACATGTCTAGTCATATATTGCCTAAGCAACTGTTGGGTGTCTAGAAGATGGTGGCACCATGTAGTTTCAGAGGAACCAGGAACCTCATGGAAAACCAATTGGTGGTAAAACCGGCTGGAATTAAAACCCAACTCTAGCCCATTTATTTATTACTCTTATATATATACCTGTGTATATATATTAATAATTATATTATAAATAAATAAATATTATTAAGCATCTGTTTGCTTGTTTGTTCGTTTTGTTTGTATTTTATTTTTTTATTGGAAGAAAAAAATTGCAGATCAGCAAAATGATCACCAGAAAATCGTTCTCTGCTTCCATCCTCTTACATTTTAATTCTATAATTTAAAATGACATATAAACATCAAGCAGAGGACATGTTGATATAAACCACTCAGTCATCACATTACGAGCGCCCACCATAACCGATCGGAGCATGGACCTCTGAAGGTACGCCGTGGTATGTAGCACTAAGTCGTCAATAGCAGATCCTTTAAGTCCTGTAAGTTGTGAGGTGGGGCCTCCATGGATAGGATTTTTTTCCAGCACATCCCACAGTTGCTCAATTGCATTGAAATCTGGAGAATTTGGAGGTCAAGTCAACACCGATGTTGTGTTCCTCAAACCATTCTTGAATTCATCAGACCAGACCACCTTCTTCTATTGCTCTGTGGTCCAGTTCTGATGCTCTCGTGCCCATTGTAGGATATGGGCCAGCATGGATAGCCTGACTGGTCTGAGGGTACACATCCCCATACACAACAAACTGCGATGCTCTCTGTGTTCTAACACCTTTCTATGAGAACCAGCAATCACTTTTTCAGCAATCTGAGCTCCAGTAGCTTTTCTATTGGATTGGACTGCACGGGCCAGCCTTCCCTCCCCACCACCACCAATGAGCCCCTCCCCTACCTCCATCAATGAGTCTTCCCTCCCCACCTCCATCAATGAGTCTTCCCTCCCCACCTCCATCAATGAGTCTTCCCTCCCCACCTCCATCAATGAGCCTTCTCCCCCACCTCCATCAAGGAGCTGTCCCTCCCTATCTCCATCATTGAGCCTTCCCTCACCTCCTCTATCAATAATCCTTCCCTGCCCTCCTTCATCAATAAGCCTTCCCTCCGCACCTCCAGAAATGGGCCTTCCCTCCCCAACCTCCATCAATGAGCCTTCCCTCCCTCATCCATCAATAAGCCTTCCCTCCCCACCTCCATCAATGAGCCTTCCCTACTCTTATCCATCATTGAGCCTTCCCTCCCCGCCTAAATCAATAAGCCTTCCCTCCCCACCTCCATAATTGAGCCTTCCCTCCCCTCATCCATCAATAAGCCTTCCCTCCCCACCTAAATCAATGAGCCTTCCCTCCCCACCTCCATCATTGAGCCTTCCCTCCCCTCCTCCATCAGTAAGCCTTCCCTCCCCAACTAAATCAATGCACCTTCCCTCCCCACCTCCATCATTGAGCCTTCCCTCTCCTCCTCCATCAATAAGCCTTCCCTCCCCACCTAAATCAATGAGCCGTCCCTCCCCACCTCCATCAATGAGCCTTCCCTCCCCTCATCCTTCATTGAGCCTTCCCTCCCCTCATACTTCATTGAGCCTTCCCTCCCCACCTCCATCAATTTGAAAAAAAGAATGTCCGGAACTGCACAATCACGTATATATATATGTAATTTTGCGCATCCGTGCCGCCCTGTAGCTGTATTTCTGCTATAGGGCAGCACAGAACTGGTTAAATTTGTATTTTTTTTTCCAAAAATGGAATCACAAGGACTGAATATGTTCAGAACATTCCCCTGTACATGAGAACAGGTCACCCCTCCCCCCCTTCCTGCCAATATGTATTCTCAGTTGTTGACAATGCTGATCCAGAAACCCTATGAAGAGCTGGATGAATGTTCTCCTGATTTTCAGGTGTCGTTGTCTCTATAAATGAAGGGATTGCGCATTTTCGGGAGGCCGTGGTTAGTAACGCTTCCGTCCTTGGAGAAGAAACACTTAGTGTTGATCCAGAAGCAGCAGAAAGTACTTCTGGACTGAGAACTCTGGAGGGAAATGTTCCTCACACCTTCATCCAGGTCCTCATCATTTCATTCCATAAAGTATTTTTTATTGTCTTTAGGGCACCTCTGGCATGCCGGGATGTGTTTTCTCCTCCTTGTAGCATTTGGAAAAGAATATTTCTTCTCACAATATTCACACTATATTCTTTTCCAAATGCTACAAATTGCAGCTTTGCTCTCAGCAGGAATTGCTCCGTGGAAATGTTTCCAAACTCTAGATATCGGTCTCACCATTTTACTGAGAGGAGGAAAAGAAAAGCCAATTTACTGAGCAGACGAGAAGGAAACATTATGCTGGGATGGTGGAGAACATTCATCGGGATCATTGAACTAAAGACTAACGAATTAGTCGGACAAATTCCCCCTCTTATCTGTCAATGAAGGCCTAAGAGGACAGAAACGATCATCTACTGTATCCCAACAATCACCCAACTGTGGGTGGTACAAGATAGAGCCCACAAGCAACCTAAACTGGGGCCTTTCCCCTGCAGTGCCCCCTAGTGACAGAAATGCCTATTTCTCTTGTCTGAGGCCTACATTGAGAAGTACGGTGTTACTTGAATTGTATTCCAGGATTTGCTTGTCATCAGCTGAGAGAACTTGCAATAATTTAAGATTTTACATAAAGTTTCAGAAATATTTCATTAAGGTCTTCATGTTATATAGTTTGAACACCATGTCATAGATATGTTACTTATCATTATAAAGCAAAATATTCCGCACTTCTCTCTTTTTGTTTCAATTTTTCAATAACAAAACAAAACACAGCTTTGGAAAAAAAATGGAAAAAACAGTCCCCTCCCCTCAATTTGTTTACTTTTTTCCAGGCATTCCCATCTCTACTTTTCCATTTTTGTCATTATTGGTTCTTAGCAGGGCTTTTTTTTTTCTCAGAGGTAGGTAGGGGGTGGAATCAAGCTCTACCAGCCTCTGAGCATCGTCTCTTGGTTCCACCCCCTACCCACCTCTTAGCACCATCTCTTGGTTCCACCCCAACCCACCTTTGAGCACCGTCCGTTGGTTCCACCCCTAACCCACCTCTGAGCACCATCCCTTGATTCCACCCCCTTCCCACCTCTGAGCACAGTCCCTTGGTTCCACCCTCTACCCACCTCTGAGCACCATCTCTTGGTTCCACCCCAACCCACCTCTGAGCACCATCCCTTGATTCCACCCCCTTCCCACCTCTGAGCACAGTCCTTGGTTCTACCCCCTACCCACCTCTGAGCACAGTCACTTGGTTCCACCCCTGATACACCTCTGAGCACCGTCCCTTGGTTCCACTTTTGACCCACCTCTGAGCACCATCCCTTGGTTCCACCCTTGACCCACCTCTGAACACCGTCCCTTGGTTCCACCCCGACCTACCTCTGAGAACCGTCTCTTGGTTCCACCCTTGACACACCTCTGAGCACCGTCCCTTGGTTCCATCCCCTACCCAACTCTGAGCACTGTCCCTTAGTTCCACCCCCTACCCACCTCTGAGCACCGTCCATTGGTTCCACCCCAGACCCACTTCTGAGACCCGTCCATTGGTTCCACCCCCTACCCACCTCTGAGCACCGTCCCTTGGTTCCACCCCCTACCCACCTCTGAGCACCGTCCCTTGGTTCCACCCCCAACCCACCTCTGAGTACCATCCCTTGGTTCCACCCCCAACCCACCTCTGAGTACCGTCCCTTGGTTCCACCCCCTACCCACCTCTGAGCAGCATCCCTTGGTTCCACCCTCTACCCATCTCTGAGCACTGTCCCTTGGTTCCACCCCTGACCCACCTCTGAGCACCGTACCTTGGTTCCAACCCCTACCCACCTCCGATCACCATCCCTTGGTTCCACCCCCTACCCACCTCTGAACAGCATCCCTTGGTTCCACCCCCTACCCACCTCTGAGCAAATTCCTTTTTCTTTTTTTTTTTAATCTGATGGAATTTCGGTGCCTGTTAAGTGGTACATTGGTTCTATTGGGTTTTTTTGTCCTGATCATAAAGCTCATGAGCTCAGCGCCACCGCCGCACACGACATCGCAATCACGTTATTTTCCTTTGATAAGCGAGCGAGATATTCAATGATTATTATTATTTTATTTTTTTTAGTGATTGTTCTTATAAAACTGATTTATCAGAGGAATGTGTCACAGAAATCGCAAATTTTAACCCACGTCATCCTGACAACGCCTTTTCTTTTTCAGTGCCACCTATCAGTGCTGCCAATCAGTGCCACCTATCAGTGCCAGTAAGTGCCCCCTATCAGTGCCATATATGAGTGCTGCCTTTCAGTGCCCATCAGTGCCACCTAACAGTGCCAGTCAGTGCCGCCTATCAGTGCCGCATATCAGTGCCATATATGAGTGCTGCCTTTCAGTGCCCATCAGTGGCACCTACTAGTGCCTCCTCATCAGTGCAGCCTATCAGTGCCCATCAGAGCAGCCTATCAGGGCCCATCACTGCAGCCTCATTAGCGCACATCAGTGAAGGAGAAAAATCACTTATTTACAAAATGTTATAACAAAAACTAAGAAAAAAACGTTTTTTTAAAAAAGAATTTTCAGTTGTTTTTGGTTTGTTTAGCAAAAAATAAAAACCCTGAGGTGATTAAATACCAGCAAAATAAAGCTCTGTCACAAAAAATGATAAAAATTTCATCTGGGTACAGTGCTGCATGACCGCACAATTGTCATTCAAAGTGTGACAGCACTGAAAGCTGGAAATTGGCCTGGGCAGGAAGGGGGTAGAAGTGTCCGGTAGGCAGGAAGGGGGTAGAAGTGCCCGGTGGGCAGGAAGGGGGTAGAAGTGCCCTGTAGGCAGGAAGGGGGTATAAGTGCCCGGTAGGCAGGAAGGGGGTAGAAGTGTCCGGTAGGCAGGAAGGGGGTAGAAGTGCCCAGTAGGCAGGAAGGGGGTAGAAGTGCCCGGTAGGCAGGAAGGGGGTAGAGGTGCCCTGTAGGCAGGAAGGGGGTAGAAGTGCCTGGTAGGCAGGAAGGGGGTAGAAGTGCCCTGTAGGCAGGAAGGGGGTAGAAGTGTCCTGTAGGCAGGAAAGGGGTATAAGTGCCCTGTAGGCAGGAAGGGGGTAGAAGTGTCCGGTAGGCAGGAAGGGGGTAGAAGTGCCTGGTAGGCAGGAAGGGGGTGGAAGTGCCCGGTAGGCAGGAAGGGGGTGGAAGTGCCCGGTAGGGAGGAAGGGGGTGGAAGTGCCCTGTAGGCAGGAAGGGGGTGGAAGTGCCCTGTAGGCAGGAAGGGGGTAGAAGTGCCTGGTAGGCAGGAAGGGGGTGGAAGTGCCCAGTAGGCAGGAAGGGGGTAGAAGTGCCCGGTAGGCAGGAAGGGGGTAAAAGTGTCTGGTAGGCAGGAAGGGGGTAGAAGTGCCCGGTAGGTAGGAAGGAGTAGAAGTGCCCGGTGGGCAGGAAGGGGGTAAAAGTGTCCGGTAGGCAGGAAGGGGGTAGAAGTGTCCGGTAGGCAGGAAGGGGGTAGAAGTGTCCTGTAGGCAGGAAGGGGGTGGAAGTGCTTGGTAGGCAGGAAGAGGGTGGAAGTGCTCGGTAGGCAGGAAGGGGGTAGAAGTGTCCTGTAGGCAGGAAGGGGGTAGAAGTGTCCGGGGGGCAGGAAGGGGGTAGAAGTGCCCGGTAGGCAGGAAGGGGGTAGAAGTGTCCGGGGGGCAGGAAGGGGGTAGAAGTGTCCGGTAGGCAGGAAGGGGGTAGAAGTGTCCGGGGGGCAGGAAGCGGGTAGAAGTGCCCGATAGGCAGGAAGGGGGTAGAAGTGTCCGGGGGGCAGGAAGGGGGTAGAAGTGTCCTGTAGGCAGGAAGGGGGTAGAAGTGTCCTGTAGGCAGGAAGGGGGTAGAAGTGCCCGGTAGGCAGGAAGGGGGTAGAAGTGCCCGGTAGGCAGGAAGGGGGTAGAAGTGTCCGGGGGGCAGGAAGGGGGTAGAAGTGTCCGGTAGGCAGGAAGGGGGTAGAAGTGTCCGGGGGGCAGGAAGCGGGTAGAAGTGCCCGATAGGCAGGAAGGGGGTAGAAGTGTCCGGGGGGCAGGAAGGGGGTAGAAGTGCCCCGTAGGCGAGGGGTTAATGGAAACCTCGAGTGATTTCTCTCATGGTCCCCTGGTGGTGGAGCCGGGAGACGTGTCAGCGCCAAACGCTAAACCCAACGCCTCTCCAGCGCACACCGCCCCGCGGAATGAGAACTTTGAAGCAGATGGCGGCTGGAGTGACTGACGGCCGACTTGCTCTCATGTCTGATGATACAGATGGCAGATTCTCCGATGCTCCTGTCCGTTCCACGGCCTTGGGTTGTCTAACCTAAATAATGGGTGTCCGGGGCGCTCTGGACCTTTCTATAATAATAATCATTGGTGTCAGTGGGAGGAATAGTGCCCCATCATTGGTGTCAGTGGGAGGAATAGTGCCCCATCATTGGTATCAGTGGGAGGAATAGTGCCCCATCATTGGTGTCAGTGGGAGGAATAGAGCCCCATCATTGGTGTCAGTGGGAGGAATAGTGTCTCATTATTGGTGTCAGTGGGAGGAATACTACCCCATCATTGGTGTCAGTGGGAGGAATAGTGTCTCATTATTGGTGTCAGTGGGAGGAATAGTACCCCATCATTGGTGTCAGTGGGAGGAATAGTGCCCCATCATTTGTGTCAGTGGGAGGAATAGTGCCCCATCATTGGTGTCAGTGGGAGGAATAGTGTCCCCTCATTGGTGTCAGTGGGAGGAATAGTGCCCCATCATTGGTATCAGTGGGAGGAAGAGTGTCCCATCATTGGTGTCAGTGGGGGGAATAGTGCCCCATCATTGGTGTCAGTGGGGGGAGGAATAGTGCCCCGTCATTGGTGTCAGTGGGAGGAATAGTGCCCCATCATTGGTGTCAGTGGGAGGAATAGTGCCCCATCATTGGTGTCAGTGGGAGGAATAGTGCCCCATCATTGGTATCAGTGGGAGGAATAGTGCCCCATCATTGGTATCAGTGGGAGGAATAGTGCCCCATCATTGGTATCAGTGGGAGGAATAGTGCCCCATCATTGGTGTCAGTGGAAGGAATAGTGCCCCATCATTGGTGTCAGTGGGAGGAATAGTGCCCCAAGGGCCGGAAAACGGCAAGCAAAGGGCCACAGTTTGCAGAGGACTGGTCTACAGAGGAGTTTTTCGGGAATGGTATATAATGAGCGGCGCGAGGCTCCTCTCTTCCTGGATCTGGAACAAACGCAGAGCTGTGACGGGAAGCCGAGTTTAGAATTTGGCGTTCAGCTCCATGTTCAGAGCCGCCGTACTCCTTCTATAGACGCTCCGGCAGATCCGGCCTATAAATATTCCATGACACCGCCATCCAGCCCGGGTGTCACTGGAGACGAGGCCGCCACTTCAGCCGTTTGTGCTTCTCCAGGAAATGACAGCTTTCCGCAAATGGAGGGAAAAGAAACGTCTCATTCAAAGAGGAGATTGCAGCTCCCGGGGTCCCCCATTGTGCCGGGCCAGGCGGGGGACCTATGAAAGGCGGTTGTCACGCCCGGCGGGTGTTGTCAGGGAACGCGGATCGCCTCGGAATTCCACTCACAGATCACAGAAGTGGCCACTTTACTAAGGACGCCCGCTAAAGGAGAACTCCGGGAGGAAAGGAAAGATACAAATTAATGGAACTTTGTATTCATGAATAAGTTATTGAGGCTGAGCTTACACTTGTGGCTGGGGGGCGGTAAAAGCAGGCAATCGAGTCATGTATTTACCTCCCCTTAATTAAGCTGTAAAGGCAGCCGGACAGCGGGGTGCACAATTGCTGATTTGCAAGAAATATATGTCGGTGGGTGACGCTGCCCGCCGAAAACGAGACCCATTCAAGTTAATGGGAACACGTGCCAAATATTGCCTCTCTCCGCCTAACCAGTGCCCTCTGAAAAGTGATTCGCCGGAGGTCACTCTTCAGAGGGCCATGCATGTCTAAATCAGCTGAACCTGCCACACTCCTCCCCCAGCCCATCAAAGCCCACCCCTTTTATATATATATCCAATTTTTGGCAATAACATTTCCTAAATCTAATATATATATTTCTGAAAGCAGAGCCTGTAGAATAAAAAAGGTAATAATTGCACATTTTTATGTCACATGATGTTCGCGCAACTGTTGCCCTTCAGAGGATTTCCCCCCCCCCCCCCAGAGGATTTTCCCCCTCCCCTCCTCAGAGGATTTCCCCCTCCCGTCCCCCCTCCAGAGGATTTCCCCCTCTCTTCCCCCCTCCAGAGGATTTCTCCCTCCCTTCCCCCCTCCAGAGGATTTCCCCCCTCTCTTCTCCCCCCCAGAGGATTTCCCCCTCCCTTCCCCCCTGCAGAGGATTTCCCCCTCCCTTCCCCCCTGCAGAGGATTTCCCCCCTCCCCCCCAGAGGATTTCCCCCCTCCCTTCCCCCCCTGCAGAGGATTTCCCCCTCCCTTCCCCCCTCCAGAGGATTTCCCCCCTCTCTTCCCCCCTCCAGAGGATTTCCCCCTCCCTTCCCCCCTCCAGAGGATTTCCCCCTTCCCTCCCCCCAGAGGATTTCCCCCCTCTCTTCTCCCCCCCAGAGGATTTCCCCCCTCCCTTCCCCCCTCCAGAGGATTTCCACCCTCTCTTCCCCCCTCCCCCCCTCCAGAGGATTTCCCCCCTCCCTTCCCCCTTCCAGAGGATTTCCCCCTCTCTCTCCCCCCCCAGAAGATTTCCCCCCCTCCCTTCCCCCCCTCCAGACGATTTGCCCCCTCCAGAGGATTGCCCCCTCCCTTCCCCCCTCCATAGGATTTCCCCCCTCCAGAGGATTCCCCCCCCCCCCCAATTCCTGACCGGGCCATTTTTTGCTACTTTAACTGACAATTGCGCGGTCATGCAACGCTGCACCCAAATGGGATTCACGTCCTTTTTTTCTTTGGGTGGTATTTGATCCCCTCTGCACTTTTTTTGAGCTATAAACAAGAAAAGACCGACAGTTTTGAAAAAAAAAAACTATATTTTTGACTTTTTGCTATAAAACGTGCAATAAAAAAATTTTAAAAATCAAATTTCGTCATAAATTTCGGCCAAACTGTCTCCCGCTCCATGTCTGCGCTAAAATAAAATCCCGATACGTGGAAATTAATCGGTTTACGTGGAAGTTATAGCGTCTACAAATGGCGGGATAGATACTGGGATTTTTTTTTTTATATATACTAGTAATGGCGGCGATCAGCGACTTATAGCGGGACTGCGGTGGGCATTCTGACACTGGGGGGGGGGAACTGACTTGGTGTCACTGACATCCCCAGTGACACCAATACAATGAACGGTGCTAATAAAAAGCACTGACACTGTACTAATGGCATAAGGATAAAGCGAGCGCTCATAGTTCAGCTGCTGGAACACTCTAAGGAATCACTGGACCTTTAAGCAAGAATAATAATATATAGTGCAGCGCTGGTGTATTAATTAAAAAAGAACATGCTAAAATGAATACAAATAAAATAGTTCATAAAGTCCTTCCACAATTAAGTGACCATAGGTGTATGAAGGTCTTCCTCCTTATAAAGGTGACTGGTATCAGATAGAAAAAATGCGCACTCACCGACCGCACATTTTAAATGCGCCTTTGTGCACTCTTATGCGGATGACCAGCCAGACATGCAGATCCTAAGGACACATGGACCATCCCTCTCAAATACTGACATCGGCCTTGGGTGCAGTACCTCCAGGTATATAGAGCCCTTTCGTTCCAAAAGATAGGCAGGCAGGGGTCCCCCTCCTGGTTCCAGGTACCCCAGAAATGGTAGATGCAGATCTGAAACCCTCCAGAAAGAGGGTCAAGAAAGAGGGAATGCCAATAGTGTAGTAGGTTCAAGAACTTTATTGGATCAACAGTAATTAGGCCATGGTTGCATGTACCCACAAATACCGTTAGCCGTCAAGCAGACTGGTAAATATGAAATAAAACATGTACTAACCCGGCAAAGATCAAAGACCACCGGACCTCCTCGTGGTCCCAGTGGTTAGGAAGTCACACTTGCTACTGGCTCCTCCTGAGGCCTTTCGTGCCACAGCACTTCATCAGAGGGTTGGATGCCATTAGCAGTGTGACAGAGAACTTCCCTATTTAAATGCGCTTCGCGCATGCGCGAAAATCCCGCTCTATCGCTCAAAATCTAAGAAATGGGACCGCGCATGCGCGAACGGCCGCCATTTTGCCGTGGATCGCGGCTGTGCAGAAACGAACTGCGCATGCGCCGCCCGATCGCCGCCATATTGCCATGGATCAACAGACAGTAAGCTGTAGAAAACGGCAGCAGCTGTCAGGGGGATGTATACAGAGCAACCGTCGGGAAGAAATACATGTGGAGCACCCAAATAAGTGCAGGTTCCCCATGATTAGAGACAGAGAGGTAAATGGCGCCATCAGAGAACCTCCAATCTGGATATATGCCATCCACTCTGAACCTTCACCCCCAAATAAGTGGCCAAAATATAAGCACCCAAATAAGCGCGGGGTAACAGAGAAGGGGTAAATGGCACCATCAGAGAACCCTAAGTCCTCAGGTCTGGATATATGCCATCCGCTCTGAACCTCCACCCCCAAATAGGTGGCCAAATATAAGCCACTATTTATGTTGTAAGGGCCAGGTATCCCTTATTACAATAATTGTATCCATGGCATAGGGGCTAAACCGGTACCCATATGCATACATAGAAGCTCCACGTTAAATGGGCCACTATATGTCCAAAAAAGCCCCGAAAAACAAACAGGTATTTCAGGGAATATATACTAAAATATAGGATATAAAATATTAAAATCATAAAGGTGTCTAAAACATAATATAAATTTCCCCGCAAAAGCAGGAGAAAAAAATTATATACATTCGCATTTTGCCATCCTAATGGCTAAAATAATTCAACAATCATCATATCAGACAGATAATACACATAAAATGATATGAAAATTTCATGCAGCACTACACCATATCACAGGACAAGTGGTACACGCAATGGGGGGACATACCATTGCCTCAGCTATTGGCAATGAAACAATTTATATCCACCTCAACATTGTGTCCATGAGGGTAAAGAGTACGTAATTCATAGACCCAGCGGGTCTCAGCCTGGGAAACAGTTCTGGTCTTGTGAAGTCCCCTCCAATGCGGGGATATCATCTCTATGCCCATAAATTTTAATGAAGTAGGGTCACTATTATGGACAAGCCTATAATGATTAGATAACGAGTGGTCCCTATAGCCTTTTCTAATGTTCGCCACATGTTCCCGCAGGCGGTCTCGTAGGCGTCTGGTTGTCCGTCCTACATACTGTTTCTTGCAGGGACAGCTAAGAAGGTAGACCACAAATTTACTGTGACATGTTATACACTGTTTGATGTCATAAGACCTCCCAGTTGATGTTGAGGTGAAAGTGTCAATTCTCCTTTTACGGGTATTGTCACACTTGCATATGATGCATTTATTGCATGGGTAGAACCCCTTCAATTCCCTGAAAAAGGACAATTCAGCAGGGGGGTCCACTACATTAGGTGCAATACGATTTCTGATGGCCGGGGCTCTCCTAAACATGATCTCAGGTTTGTTGGGCAAAATTTGTGAAAGGACAGGGTCCATCTTCAAAATGTCCCCAGTTCTTCTTAATTAGTCTTCCTACCTGTCTATACTGTACCGAGAACGTGGTTACAAACGGACATATTCTCTCATGTGTTCTCTTTGGTTTATACGACAGCATCTCCTTCCTATCCAGACCTGCAACTTTGGCCAGAGAGTCATCAAGATCAGCCTCTCTATATCCCTTTTCCAGGAATCTATGTTTTAAGATACTCGCTTGAGACCGATATGTCTCAAGATCCGTACAGTTACGCCTGATTCGGGTGAATTGGCCCTTCGGTATATTATTAAGCCAGTTCGGATGGTGACAGCTATTCACAGGGATATAGCTGTTACGGTCGGATACCTTAAAGAAGGACTTGGTAACTATCCTTCCATTTTCAACCAGTAATGTCAGGTCCAAAAAGTCGATCTGATGTCGGCTGTATGTATAGGTCAAATGGATATTCAAAGAGTTATTATTTAATGTTGAGAAGAAGTTATTGAGTGCGCTCTCCTCTCCATTCCAGAGGAGGAGGACGTCATCTATATACCTCTTATACAAAACCAGTTCCGGCCAGTCCCTGGCATAGATGACATCCTCCTCCCACCTGGACATGAAAAGATTTGCGAGGCTAGGGGCAAACTTCGCCCCCATTGCAACACCCTTTATTTGTAGGTAATAGGACTGATTATACCAAAAGTAGTTGTGGTACATGGCAAAGTGCAACAGGTCCAGAATGAAGCGCCTTTGAATATCTGGTACACGACTATAATTAGTTAGATAAAAATCTGTAGCCTCCATACCATCTGCATGGTCAATACTGGTATACAGGGAACTGACATCCGCCGTAACCAGAAACATACCGGGTGATATACTTACTGCTTCAATCTCATTCAGGACCTGTTTGGTATCACTAAGGAACGAAGGTGTCTTAGCAACCAAAGGTTGCAGATGGAAATCAATATACTCCCCGATCTTAGATAATAGCGACCCTATCCCACTGATTATGGGTCGGCCCGGAGGGTGTACTGGGTCCTTATGCACCTTCGGAAGGATGTACAGTATGGGAAGCTTTGGTGCTACCGGGCAAAGAAAAGTCTTCTCCTTCTTATTAATTATCCCATCATCAAAACCTTTCTTGATGATGGTCAGCAGCGATTTTTTGAAACCAACAAGAGGGTTACCGGGTAATAGTCTATAAGTAGACTTATCCTCCAATAATTTACTGATCTCCCCCATATAATCACCTTTATTCCAGATCACTACTCCCCCACCCTTATCCGCAGGCCTAATCACTAGGTCTTTCTTTTCCAGGAGGGTCTTAATGGCTACCTTATCACTAGGGTTATCATGTATCCGTTTTATAGGCATGATTTCCAGATCTCTTAAGACCTTTTCCTTGAAGACGTTTATATAGGAGTGTGATTGTGGAGGAGGGTTGAAAGTGGACGCATTCTTAAGGTTAGAATGGACCACACATGAGGGGGATTGATTCTCTGTAGGAGATCTGTTGAAAAAATGTTTTTTGAGAGATAGTCGTCTAATAAATTTATGCACATCTATATATGTGCCAAACTTATTTACTCTTGTGACTGGGGTATATT